>NC_041383.1:820854195-820854585 GCF_002162155.2 Triticum dicoccoides | reverse complement strand
GGATTTTTATAACTTAGGCGAGCATAGGGCTGCAGCTAAGCCCCCGAGTGAGAGGGTTGCTCTTCACTCGGTAGGATTTTTATAACTTAGGCGAGCACAGGGCTGCAGCTAAGTCCCCGAGTGAGAGGGTTGCTCTTCACTCGGTAGGATTTTTATAACTTAGGCGAGCACAGGGCTGCAGCTAAGCCTCCGAGTGGAAGGCTGGCTTACCACTCGGTAGGATTTTGATAACTTAGGCGAGTGCTTGGACTGCAGCTAAGCCCCCGAGTGAGAGGGTTGCTCTTCACTCGGTAGGATTTTTATAACTTAGGCGAGCACAGGGCTGCAGCTAAGCCTCCGAGTGGAAGGCTGGCTTACCACTCGGTAGGATTTTGATAACTTAGGCGAAAC
>NC_041383.1:820821424-820854185 GCF_002162155.2 Triticum dicoccoides | reverse complement strand
GACTGCAGCTAAGCCCCCGAGTGAGAGGGTTGCTCTTCACTCGGTAGGATTTTGATAACTTAGGCGAGTGCTTGGACTGCAGCTAAGCCCCCGAGTGAGAGGGTTGCTCTACACTCGGTAGGATTTTGATAACTTAGGCGAGTGCTTGGACTGCAGCTAAGCCCCCGAGTGAGAGGGTTGCTCTTCACTCGGTAGGATTTTTATAACTTAGGCGAGCACAGGGCTGCAGCTAAGCCTCCGAGTGGAAGGCTGGCTTACCACTCGGTAGGATTTTGATAACTTAGGCGAGTGCTTGGACTGCAGCTAAGCCCCCGAGTGAGAGGGTTGCTCTTCACTCGGTAGGATTTTGATAACTTAGGCGAGCATAGGGCTGCAGCTAAGCCCCCGAGTGGAAGGCTGGCTTACCACTCGGTAGGATTTTGATAACTTAGGCGAAACGGATTCGCAGCTAAGCCTCCGAGTGGGAGTCTGGCTCACCACTCGGTAGGATTTTTACAAACTTAGGTGAAACGGATTCGCAGCTAAGTCACCCACTGAGGGGAATTTTATTGGACAAAAATAAAAAGTGACAGAAATTATAGAGGAACTATGACACTATTATTTTGAGGTCCATGAACTACAGAAGTACTTTATTGCAACTCATCCGAGTGATAAAACTTAAGTGTAAAATGGGCGGAGTAGTTCCGCGTTCCAAGCTCGGGGCTCGTCGATATTATGCTCGACGTTGTAAAGACGGTACGCCCCGTTGTGGAGAACCTTGGTGACGATGAAGGGGCCTTCCCAAGAAGGAGCAAGCTTGTGTGGTTTGTGCTGATCCACTCGGAGAACTAAATCCCCTTCCTGGAAGGCTCGACCTCTCACATTTCTGGCGTGGAAACGACGCAAATCTTGTTGGTAGATGGTCGAGCGGATCAGGGCCATCTCCCTTTCTTCTTCTAAAAGGTCGACTGCGTCCTGTCGCGCCTGTTCAGCCTCTGCTTCGTTGTAGATTTCAACTCGAGGAGCATTGTGGAGAAGATCACTCGGCAAGACTGCTTCAGCTCCGTAGACCAAGAAGAATGGAGTTCTTCCGGTCGACCGATTAGGTGTGGTCCGCAGCCCCCAAAGCACTGAGGGAAGTTCGTCTACCCAGGCTCCAGCCGCGTGTTTGAGATCAGGCATCGGTCGAGGCTTCAATCCCTTAAGAATCAGTCCATTAGCTCGCTCTGCTTGTCCATTCGACTGCGGATGGGCGACTGAAGCGTAATCGACCCGTGTGCCTTGGGAGTTGCAGAAATCTCTGAATTCCTCTGAGTCAAAGTTCGACCCATTATCCGTAATGATGCTGTGCGGAACTCCATATCTGAATATTAGTTCCCTGATGAAGCTAACAGCAGTACCGGTGTCAAGGCTCTTGATTGGTTTAGCCTCGATCCACTTGGTGAACTTGTCGACTGCCACCAGTACATGCATGAAGCCACTTCGTCCTGTTCTCAAAGGACCGACCATGTCCAGTCCCCATACCGCGAAAGGCCAGACGAGTGGGATGGTCTTAAGAGCTGACGCAGGCTTGTGCGACATATTCGAGTAGAACTGACATCCCTCGCACTTATCCACTATCTCTTTTGCCATTTCATTCGCCTTTGGCCAGTAAAATCCGGCTCGGTATGCTTTGGCCATGATGGTCCGAGAGGACGCATGATGACCACAGGTCCCCGAGTGAATATCATTGAGGATGAGTCGACCTTCTTCCGGTGTTATGCACTTCTGACCAACTCCAGTCGCGCTTTCTCTGTATAATTGTCCTTTGATTACGGTAAAGGCCTTAGATCGATGGACGATTTGTCGAGCCTCTTCCTCATCCTCCGGAAGCTCTTTTCTCAGGATATATGCGACATACGGAACTGTCCAGTCGGGAATGACCACCAAAACCTCCATGATCAAGTCGACCACCGCTGGGACTTCAGCTTCAGTCGGATTTGTGGCACTCTTGGGCTGTGGAGTTTCTTCGGTGAAAGGATCTTCTTTGACTGACGGAGTGTGTATATGCTCCAAGAACACACCACTCGGAATGGCTTCTCTCTTGGAACCTATCTTTGCTAGATCATCAGCTGCTTGATTTTTCAGTCGGGGTATATGATGGAGCTCCAACCCCTCGAACTTCTTTTCTAGCTTCCTCACTGCACTGCAGTATCCAGTCATGGCTGGGCTTCTCACGTCCCACTCTTTCATCACCTGATTGACCACTAAATCCGAGTCGCCATAGACCATCAGGCGACGGACGCCGAGTGAAATGGCCATGCGCAACCCATATAAGAGGGCCTCATATTCTGCCTCATTGTTGGAGGAATCAAAGTGAATCTGGAGCACATATCTGAGCTTATCTCCTCTGGGGGAAACCAGGACAACCCCAGCACCGGAACCATTCAACATCTTAGAGCCATCAAAAACATGGTCCAATGCTCCGAGTGAACTTCAGTCGGCTGCTGCTGTTCAATCCACTCGGCGAGGAAATCTGCTATTGCCTGGGACTTAATGGCTTTCTTTGCCTCAAACTTGATATCAAGGGGAAGAAGTTCAATCGCCCATTTGGCCACTCGACCAGTTGCATCTCTGTTGTGCAAAATCTCTGATAGTGGAGCGTCGCTGACGACTGTGATGGAATGATCAGAGAAATAATGAGCAACCTTCTTTGCGGTCATGTATATTCCATACACAAGCTTCTGATAATGAGGATATCTCTGCTTGGATGGAGTCAAGACTTCAGACAAATAATACACTAGGCGCTGAACTTTGAGAGCTTTTCCTTCTTCTTCCCGCTCGACCGTTAGCACAGTACTGACGACTTGTCCTGTGGCTGCGATATAGAGCAACAGAGGCTCTTTGCTGATTGGAGCAGCAAGCACCGGCTGGGTGGAGAGCAGAGTTTTGAGCTCGGCAAACGCTGCATCAGCTTCTGGAGTCCACTCGAACTTGTCTGTCTTCTTCATCAGTCGGTAAAGAGGCAATGCCTTTTCACCGAGTCGTGAGATGAATCGACTTAATGCGGCCAAGCATCCAGTAAGCTTTTGGACATCGTGCACTCGCACAGGGCGTTTCATTCGGAGAATAGTGCCAATCTTTTCTGGGTTAGCGTCGATTCCCCGTTTGGAAACGAGAAAACCGAGTAACTTGCCACCAGGAACTCCAAATGTGCACTTTGATGGATTGAGCTTGATATCATATCTTCTGAGGTTGGCAAATGTTTCGGCGAGATCAGCGAGCAGGTCGGAACCTTTTCGTGATTTGACAACAATATCATCCATATATGCTTCCACATTCCGACTGATTTGAGTGAGTAGACACTTCTGAATCATCCGCATAAATGTGGCTCCGGCATTCTTGAGGCCAAATGGCATGGTGATATAGCAGAAGCACCCGAATGGAGTGATGAAAGCTGTTTTTACCTCATCGGGTCCGTACAGACGGATCTGGTGGTACCCGGAGTAGGCATCTAAAAAGGATAACCTCTCGCATCCCGCGGTCGAGTCAACAATTTGATCTATGCGAGGGAGAGGAAAATGATCTTTTGGGCAGGCCCAGTTGATGTGCTTGAAATCAATGCACATTCGGAGTGACTTGTCCTTCTTAGGGACCATGACGACATTAGCGAGCCACTCGGAGTGGTATATCTCTCGGATAAATCCTGCCGCCAACAGTCGAGCCACTTCTTCGCCAATGGCTTTTCTCTTCTGGACGGCGGACCGCCGAAGATGCTCTTTGACTGGTTTTGCAGATGAGTCGACTCTTAGGCGATGCTCAGCCAGTCCCCTGGGAACACCTGGCATGTCAGCGGGCTTCCATGCAAAAATGTCCCAGTTCTCACGGAGGAACTGGATGAGCGCTTCTTCCTATTTTGGGTCGAGTGTTGTGGAGATGCGGGTCGGAGCTGCATCGGGATCGGTCGGGTGAATGTGGACAGGCTTCGTCTCACCGGACGACTGGAATGCAGACTCTGTGGCGGGTTTCTTTGATCGCAGCAAGTCACTCGGATCTGCGTTTTGCTTGTATTCCTCGAACTCGACCGCTGTCACCTGGGAATCAGCAATCTTAGAGCCCTTCTGAAAGCACTCTTCTGCCTTTTTCCTATCACCGGTGACAGTGATCACTCCTTTGGGGCCGGGCATCTTCAATTTGAGGTACACGTAACATGGTCGAGCCATGAACCGTGCGTAAGCTGGTCTCCCCAAAATGGCATGATATGCACTCTGAAAATCCACGACCTCAAACGTCAACTTTTCTTTGCGAAAATGTTTCGAATCACCAAACACCACGTCCAGGGCTATTTGGCCGAGTGACTCGGCTTTCTTTCCTGGAATAACCCCATGAAAGCTCATGTTACTAGTGCTCAGTCGGGACATCGGAATGCCCATTCCTTTCAGCGTGTCTGCATATAACAAATTCAGCCCGCTTCCACCATCCATCAGCACCTTTGTCAGTCGAGTGCCTTCGACAACTGGATCGACCACCAAAGCTTGCCTCCCAGGGGTGGCAATATGAGTCGGGTGATCAGATTGGTCGAATGTGATGGGTGTTTGAGACCATTTCAGATAATTTGCTTTCGCTGGGGCAACCATGTTCACCTCTCGGTTAATGACTTTCAGTCGACTCCTGCTTTCCACATCTGCAAAGATCATCAGAGTGGAGTTGATATGCGGATATCCTTCCTCACTGTCCTCCTTGTCTTCGGCCTTGTCCGACTCCTTCTCCTTGTCCTTAGACTGTTTTCCTTGAAACTGCTGGATCAGGAGTCGACATTGGCGAGTGGTGTGCTTCGGGTAAATGATATTCCCCTCTTCGTCTTTCTTCGTGTGAATGTGACATGGCATATCCATCACGTCGTTCCCTTCTTTATCCTTTACCTTCTTTGGGTTCCAGGATCCTTTTGGTTTCCCCTTAAACTTTCCTTGAGTCACGGCCAGAGCCTCTCCAGGAGCTGCCGGTTCAGCCTTCCGCTTCTGTTTCTGACTGGTGTTTCCTTTTTCCGACTGGCTCGGCTTGTGCTTGCCGCTTCGGAGTCGGTCTTCTTCTTCACCGTTGGCGTACTTGGTAGCAATCTCCATCATCCGACTCAAGGTCATGTCACCGGTTCGACCAAACTTCAAACTCAGTTCTCTGTTCTTGACGCCATCTTTGAAGGCGCAGACTGCCTGATGATCAAACACATTCTCCACAGTGTGGTGAAAAGTGATCCACCTCTGAATATACTCTCTGAGAGTCTCATTAGCTTTCTGCACGCAGACTTGCAACTCTGTCAATCCAGCTGGTCGCTTGCAAGTTCCTTCAAACGTCCTGATGAACACTCGGGACAGATCTTCCCAAGTGTAAATGCTGCTAGGAGGTAACTGAGTCAACCATGCCCTGGCAGAACCTTCCAACATGAGGGGCAAATGCTTCATGGCCACCTCGTCGTTCCCACCACCAATCTGAACTGCCACTCGGTAGTCTTCAAGCCAAGTTTCAGGCTTAGACTCACCAGTGAACTTGCTGACTCCTGTTGCCAACCTGAAATTGGGAGGGATAACTGCGGCTCTGATAGCTCTGCTGAAACATTCAGGACCAGAAACATGCACTCGACTGCTTGTGGGTACATCTCTGTCGAGTCCACCTCGATGGGCTCTGTTCCGGTCGACCAACCCTTGCACGATAATAGATCGCGCGTCGAAGCCTGGTTCTCTGGGGTCGATTGGAACCCTACGCCCTGTACTGTACTGACGCCTATCATCTGGCTGCCGAGGAGCGTAAGACCCACCCCTCGGAGGGGAGTTGGGCACTCGACGCCTATCATCTCGGTCGAGTCTGTCGCCATATTGATCTCGCCGATTCTCGCGCCCTTCATGCCGCGGAGGCGATCTGGGGCTGTGAGCCGACTGAACGTATTCACAGTGACGGATCGACTGTGAATTCTGTTGCGCGACTGAGACACGGCTGAATTCTGATCTCCTGCTGCCCGGAGCAGATCCCTGATCTGCAGCAAACCTCTGCCAGCTTCCGACTGCGAAGGCTGGATGGACTCTGCTATATGGGTCGCAGCTGCTAAATTCTGAATTGGGGTTCGATATACCTGAGTCGGCGGGAAGAGTTGACGTCGATTGTTGTCGGGAACTCGTTGCCGCGCGCGTTCGTCGAGTGCTCGCTGAAGGTTCTCCAGTCGAGTGCGCTCGGCCAAATTGGCCAGACGCGCCTCCTCCAAGGCACGAGCCTCGGGGGTTCTCCTGCGATGGGAATACGCAGGGGATCCTCGTTCCTGCGGCGAAGTTCCTCTCTTTGCAGAGAGTCGAGTGGCTCGGGCTGGTACTCTTCGTAGCCTCGTGTAGGGTCGCCGCCGTCACCTGCTCCACCACCACGAGCGAAGCCAAGGGGACTGTGGGGCCCGTCGACCATCAAGATTTCCGCCGATGGATCACTGCTACCGCACTCGGATGCAGTCTCTACGGAGCCAGTCGACAGATCGAACAAGCCGTAGAGAGATTCGTCGGGCTCGATTGCCGCAACTTGGGTGGTGGCCGATTGGCGAGCCACCGCGTGCCTCACCCATCGCTGAAGCCTCGACCGGCCCGAGCGCTTGCGCTGGCGGGATACCGGGAGGGTGGACGATGGAGGAGCCGACCGATACTGGGTCGACGGTTGCCGCAGCAGAACGCCGCGGACATATGCACGAAAATGCGTCGCACCGCGGACGGGGAGCGCATCAACGTCGAGCGGAGCCTCATGGAGCCACGCGGAGTCGTCGGCGAAGAAGGTGAGAGTGCCGAGACGGATCTCTTGACCCCCGACCAAAGCTCCAGCAGACACCATGATGAAAGTACTCGGAAGAATCGCAACTTCTCCACAAAATCGCTAAAACACCTGCCCCACGGTGGGCGCCAACTGTCGTGGTTCTAAGCCTGACAGTAGAGTGGGGGGTAGGTATGGAGAGGCAAGGTCCTAGCTATGGAGAGGTTGTAAGCACAAAGGATGTACGAGTTCAGGCCCTTCTCGGAGGAAGTAACAGCCCTACGTCTCGGAGCCCGGAGGCGGTCGAGTGAATTATGAGTATATGAGTTACAAGGTGCCGAACCCTTCTGCCTGTGGAGGGGGGTGGCTTATATAGAGTGCGTCAGGACCCCAGCCAGCCCACGTAGGAGAGGGTTTAAGGTGAGTTAAGTCTGGGGCGTTACTGGTAACGCCCCACATAAAGTGCCTTTACTATCATAAAGTCTACTTGATTACAGGCCGTTGCAGTGCAGAGTGCCTCTTGACCTTCTGGTGGTCGAGTGAGTCTTCGTGGTCGAGTCCTTCAAGACAGTCGAGTGTGTCCCTCGTTGGTCGACTGGAAGGCGACTTCTTCTAAGGGTGTCCTTGGGTAAGGTACTTAGATCAGGTCCATGACCCTACCCTAGGTACATAACCCCATCAGCGGGCGGCAAGGCGGCCACACCCGAGGAGGTCGGCAAGGCGGCCACGCCCCAGGCGGCCGGTGAGGTGGCCGCGCCCAAGGCAGGCGGACGACGAGCACTACTAGGATCTTAGCAGTAGCACGGTCTAGGAGAGAGGCGCTACTACTACTTATTAGTAGCACCGGGAGTTAACCTGTGCTACAGGTAGTAGGATAACAGTAGTGCGAGGCCACAAGGCCGCCCCAGGGTCTAGTCCTCGTAGCAGCGTGTGCTGGGCAACCCGCGCTACAACTAATATGTTAGCTATAGCACTGGTTGCACGGCCCACGCTGCTACTAAAACTGCACGTGGGCATGTGGTGGGCCCAAAGTAGTAGTAGCGCTGGGCTCAGGAGGCGCGCTACTGGTAAGCCCACTGGTACGTCTCTAACGTATCTATAATTTATAAAGTATTCATGTCATGTTTACAATAATTTTATATGGTTTTGGTATGATTTGATTAGAACTAACCTGGACTGATGATGTTTTCAACAGAACTACCACTGTGTTGTTTTTTCTGCAGAAATAAAAATTTTCGGAATGGATTGAAAATTTACGGTGATTTTTTATGGACCAAAAGAGGCCCCCAAAGCACCGGACCTGGGCCAGGAAGTGAATGAGGAGGCCACAAGCCAGGGGGCGCGCCCTACCCCCCAGGGCGCACCCTCCGAGCTTGTGGGCCCCTCGGGCACCTCCTTGACGTGAGATCGACACCAAAAGTTCTTACAAATATAGAAACCGGATAATTTGCAGATAACACATAATCAAAATAAAATATTGTTAAAAAAAACACCGCATCATCTCCCCACACACCAAACCAATTGTTTTTTATGAAATCCCAACAATATCAACCGCGAAGTGTGTGAATCATAGTATATATTACTCCCTCTGTCCCAAAATAAGTGTCTTTTGAGACATTTATTTTGGGACGGATGGAGTATGTGATTACTAAAATCCGGCGGCTGACAAGATGTACTCCTACATGACGAATACTCCATATGTAAAGTAATATGAGACGTTTTAGATCACTCCTACAGAGATAGTACTTATCAATATGGGCACATAAACACTGAGTGGAACAGAGATAGTTCAGGCACACTATATTCCTCTGTTTTCTCAAGAGAAGAAGAAGAGCCAAACACGATATCCAACCCTGATCGCTGGAAAAAAGGCAGAGGCCATCTTTTTTTAGGTGAGAAGAAATTACATAGTGGCAAATGGTTCGAAAAGAAATTACATAGTGGGCAAAGCCACCAGAGCTACAGACAGAGTACACGTAGCGCGCGCACGCCAACAGGCATAGGTACAACGATCCAGGCGCCAGAACGAAACCGGCCGCAGCTCTACACATAAATAAGTCGTTTTGTGGATCATGCCAGCAAAATGAAAGGTGGTTCCGTCGATGATTTGCGCTGTGAAGAATAAAAAAAGTATGCTTAAGCTCAAGTGAAAGATATACGCTTCAAGTGAAGGCGAGAGAGGGGAAGAGAACTGACCCCGTCCAATTCAGAAGTCTGTATTACTGTTGGATATTCGAGGAACAAAACTTTGGGCCTACTACGATGAGCGTCTGCAGCTCGTACCAGTCCAGCTCTTATTCTACTCTCGACTTGATTATGGAGCACGACTTCCTTGAGATTTGCCATGCGTGTCATTTCGAATAGAGGATTATCATGAACAACATGCAGATCTTGACAGAGGATATGAACTGACACAATTTTAGGCATCGGGCGAGCTGCGATTGCTACTTCCAGCGTTCGCTTGCACTCGATGTATATCCGATCAATGGCTTTGAGGTGCTCAGTTTCAAATAGTATATCTACCCGTCCAAGGTTATCTTCAATAAGCTTCAGATATTTCAGTCCTCGAACCTTGCTCAGCCCGTCTTGAATAGCCCTCCAGCTCAGACCAGTGGACCAAAGGCACAGCTCCTTGAGAGGTAATTGGTCCAAATCGTAACCCTGCATGAACGAGACAAATAGGTCCATTTTGCCAACATCCGAGGTTATAGTATTCATGAATTGCCACAAGTACTTTTGGAAGTCCATGGGTACAGACCGGTTAAGATCATGCTCATTGGTTCCATCACGAATTAATTTTAGGAAGGCCTGTGAAATACCATCTAGGTTTTTTTGACTTGGTTCAGCCAACCAAATCTTCAATTTCCGCAGCTTGCTCATATACACCACCTCTTGTGGAAATCCTGGTGTCTCGCCGATTTCAAATCCTGCCCGCATCTCCATCCCGGAACGAAGGCCTCCGAAAGCTGGAACTTGCCAAAGAGGTGCCTCAGTTGGAGCAGCAGGCTCAGTATATTGCTTACACTCGGGTTGAGTGTCTAACTGATATTGCTTCCACTCAGTATATTTGTGCATGATGTCGCTTGTAATCCAATCAATGCTGCCCAGATTGACATTCTGCTCAGAATGATAGGGGAAGGAAATGGACATAGGACATGCACCAAAAACCTGCTCGGTGATCTCGTGGAACCCATTGGCCAGATTGTTGTATATGAGCTCGTCCTGCGGTAAACGCCAATTCTCTTCAATGAAAACTTCAGTCTCATTAAGTTCATGTATGATGTCCACTATACTTGGCCTTTTGTGCCTGTCCAGCTCCATGCAGCTCAGTGCAATCTCCGTGCATCTTTTTATTTGCTGGCATTGTGCTTCTACTGGCTCGGGAGAACTCCATTCTCCTTGCAACCTTTTTCGCCAATTTTCTTGTACCTGTGTAACCCAAGTGTAAATCCAGAATTATAACACATAAATGTAGAGCATATCAAAATATGTTCAAAATAAACATGATCCTTTTGTCGAATCAAACAGATAACTTTCTTACTTGATTAAGAAACTCTTGGTAATTCATTTCACTGGTCTGGCCACCAGGCCCTGCAATTATCTTGGTCATTACAACACCCACGCTTCGAGACTAAGTTCTGAAGTATGTATTCGGGTGGCATGTATCCACTGCATATGGCAACATACATGTTACAGATACGGTTTATTCATTACATATGGGTTTATTTGCAGGAGGCAATTACTTACATGGTACCAATAGGACTTTGTGTTGTCCTGGTTTTTTCTTCTCCGAAGAGCTTGGACAAACCAAAATCAGCAAGTTTTGGGACCATGTTTTCATCTAGAAGTATATTGTCTGGTTTTAGGTCCAAGTGGTAAAATGGTTTTTCTAAATCTTCATGAAGGTACTTTAGACCTTGACAAGCCCCTTTGATGATTCTGTAACGTGTTTGCCAATCAAGTCCATTACATTCATCTGCAAATTTATTGTACAAAGAGGTTATCAGTGGAACCCAGATATAGATGAGTAGATGGCATATTATCTTCACATGCTTAATAAGTACGTATATAGTATACTTGAAGTGGAGATGCCTCATACCAGACAGATGCTTTTGAAGGCTCCCTTTGGGCATATACTCAAAGCAAAGTGCTTTATATGTTGTTTCACCAAAAACAATTCTTCCTTCGAACTCTATATGCTTACGTTGTGTTTCATAGCAGTAGCTAACCAACCGTACAATGTTTGGATGATTTAGCATCATAAGGTTATGAAACTCACGTATGAACTGTTTATCATCAATATCTTGCATAGTATTATGGAGCTGCTTCACAGCAATCACTTGTCCGTCGTCGTACACACCCTACTCAAGATGTATTACCAGCACACATCATATGACAAGCAAGAAATGTTAGTTACGAGCTTTGTACTCCCTCTGTCCCATAATGTAAGACGTTTTTTGACACTAGTCTAGTGTCAAAAAACGTCTTACATTATGGGACAGAGGGAGTATGTTGGTTACGTGTCACACGACACATTTTTGAGTTCTCCTGATTCTTACCCTGTAAACTTTTCCATAGCCGCCTTGACCAAGTAGTCGCTCCTTGGAGAAATTATTTGTGATTTTCTGTAATAATATCATTGGTAGACTTATTGGCCCCATGGCTTCAGAGGGTAACCTTTCCCCAGTAGTAGTGTCCTTGCTGGTACAGATTAAACCATAAGCATGACCATTCTGAATTTAACAGTTAAGAAATATACCAATCTATATATGCGGGTCGATGGAGCGCCAAGGCGCATAGTATAGCATAGGCAGGCATCGTTGTGATGAAATAACAGCTATAAAATCTGGATCCAGTGAGATCAGACGTACTCCCTCTGTAAAGAAATATAAGAGCGTTTAGATCACTACTGTAATGATCTAAACGCTCTTATATTTCTTTTAGTGGAGAGGGGGGGGGGGGGTTGTATTAAGCTGCTGCATAAGAACTAGCTTGGGAGGTGTGGCAAGAAGAAAGGCCACCGGAGAGAAGAACTAACCTTGAGCTTGGAGTTGGAGCTTGAGCCGTAGAGATGGAGGCCTGACTGCAGCTGCGGTGCTCCATCGCGGCCTTTAGGAGTAGATGAAGAGACCAAATTATCCTCTGTTTGTTTTCTTCTCCACCCAGCTGGTCCTCCCTGCTCTAGTTCTCCTCCTCTGCTCTAGTTCTTACAAGGGCCCCCGACATCACACTTCTACAGTAGAAAAGATCCGAGCAGGGGGAGGCGTACTCACCCTAGAATAGTTCGGTGCAAGGACGGGGCGGCGCTGTTTCCAGTGTCTTGCCGCCGACGAGCGCCGTCAAACGCGCATCGGGAGGAGAGAGGCGGCCGGATCTGGATGGGACGGGGAGCAGTTCCAGTCCCTCCCGTGCTCCATTATTGCTACATGGAAGAACGTACTATCTCAGAGATTCCCTTTAATTTCTACTGTTCGTGGCAAACGGGTCGACGAGCTTTCGTAGAAATTAGGAACGTGTCTCGCAGCTATTGTTCTCATTTTGCTTTTTCATGATTTTCAAGATCATTTCTTCTTTTACCAATCTTTTCAGGCAGTCGGTAAACTTGCTACTCCTTTCATATTAGCTTAGGATTTGTTCCTTGGACTCAGCACTCTCAGGGCATTTCTAACCGATTCTCTAAAAATGACGGAGTATCTAGCCGAGTAAAAGCTTAGTGGAATATATAATAATTTACCAATTCTTTGTCACCAGAGCAAGACAAAAAAAACAAAAACCATAATTAAACATTTTAGAAGATCCAATTTCTCTAACTGCTCCCACTAGTTGGATTAATATTTTCATTATATCTTCATTGTTGATCCGCGGCTTCTCGAGCTCAACACGACTTTCTTCTTTGATTTTAAAGAGTAGACGTTGCTTCATATCTAATCTCATCTCTAGCCTCAGTTCTAAGAGCGCACGAACATCTATCAATTTTCGTGCTATCAGTAGATCGATGTATTCTTTTTCCCAATACCCAAACTTGCATCCATCCTACACACATAATGAGCAAGCAATGAGGTACCAGTGCGCTGAATCCGGTGAACAACCAAATGAAAACAAGCACATGCTCCATCATTTGTGCACCTAAAGAACACCTATCCGGAATGTTGTGGCGTGATAGAAACTCGACGCACCACCTGCCGCGTGCAGTCGTCGCACTGTATGACCGGCAACGGCGAGCTGGTGAGCCGCTGTGCTAGCTCCGATCCCGAGCGACGGCCGGGCGTGTATTTTCTATGAACCTCCGACGGGAAAGATTCGAGTGGCTAGAGGAGGAGCCGGTAGCATGTGGCCCGAAGGCATTGTCGGGGCTGTGCGGTCCGCTTCCCGGCCAATCCATGGCATGGCGCAGCTGCCGGCGGCCGAAAATGCCAAATTTGGCGGCGGTGGGAGCGGCCGCGGATCCACCAGTTTTTCACCGGCGATAAGAAGAGGAGGCACAAATCAAAGTGGTAGAGGACAGCGGCGGAGCCTACGGAGCGTCTGCAGCAGCGGGCGGGTTCCAGCAAGGGTAGAAGGGGTGGCGCGGGAGGGGAGGGTGAGACAGTGGAGGAGAGACGCGGCTTTTACTCGACCATCGCCCGGTGGAGTAAATATAGGGAGAACGTTTGGGCCGGAGTAAGGGTCTGTTTGGTTGGAGACTAGTGTGGCCAAGCCAAAGTGTGGCTAGCCACACAAGTATGACAAGCCACACAAGTGTGGCTAATAAATTTGACGCCAAACTTTGGCAAAAGTTGGCAAAAAATTGTCTCTATGACAAGTGGGTCATAGGGGCAATAAAGTGTGGCAAGCCAAAGTGTGACAAAAACTAAACACATGCTAACTAAACTATGGCTGCCAAATTTTGGCTTGGCAAACTGTGGCTGAGAACCAAACAATCCCTAAATATAGGGAGAACGCGGGAGGGGCAAGCGCTGCTTCCAGGGTCTTGCCGCCTACTACGTCCATCAGACGCGCAGCGGGAGGAGAGAAGCGGTCGGATCTGGATGGGGCGGGGAGCCGGGGAGCAGTTCCAGTCCCTTCCGTGCTCCATTATTGCTACATGGAAGTTCGTACTATCTCAGAGGTTCCCTTTAATTTCTACTGTTCCTCGCAAACGGGACGAGCTTTCGTGGAAATTAAGAACGTGTGTCGTAGCCATTGTTCTCATTTTACTTTTCCCTGATTTTCAAGATCATGTCTTCTTTTACCAATCTTTTCAGGCAGTCGGTAAACTTGCTAATATTTACATGCATTAATGGTTGATGTTAACAGTGTAAAATAGAAAACTTTGTCGCATTTTCTTTCTTTTGTTATTGTCATATCAGCTTTCGTAGAATTTTCAAGGAGTGCCTCCTTTCACAATAGCTTCGGATTTGCTCCTTGGACTTAGCAGTCTAGTCGTTACTTGTTAAAGGCAATGTCTACTTGCTATTGTGTTGATCTCAGCAACCAAAATGACAATCTTGTCCAAAATGTCTTTGGCTGGATGTAGCGATACCTACGGAAGGGCGTTCATACATTTTTAAAGGTATTGCTGCGAAAAATAGACATCACGGGCGTTAATTTTGTCAGGTAATCTTGTCGGTTAGGTTAGTTAGTTTGTATTCCCTTCGTAAACTAATATAAGAGCGCTTAAAATACTAAAGTACTGATCTAAGCGCTCTTATATTAGTTTTCATAGTGAGATGTAGTCTACTAGACGTGGTCTACTAGTTAGTACTAGAAATCATGATTATGAAGGAGCGAAAAAAAAAATTCCATGATAACGGCAAAAGTTGCAGCAACTAGTAGATTAAGAGTATGATTTTTTGAAGAAAAAAAATCATGTGTACTACACCAATGGCAGTTTTGGCATTGCATTTTGCGGCAAAGAAATCTATTTTTGTGAAATTTGCCATGATATAAAATAAATTTGCCATGGTGACAAAACTAAAATTGACACAATCTAGAACTAAAAACTGCCATGGTCGAAAAACTAGAACTGCCATGGTCGAAAAACTAAAATTGCATGGTGGAAAAATAAAATTACCGTGGTCCATTCCAATAATTTAGCATGGTCTATAATATAAAGTTGCCATGGTTAAAAAATTGCCATGGTATAGTACGAATAAGAATTAATAAAATTGACATGGACGAACTGAAAATTATTATGAAGGAGGAACATGTGCTTGTGGAAATTGCAATAATATCAAGTTTCCTCTTTATGTGCTTCAAGTTTTGAACTTATGCTTGTTTTGCCTTCCTATGCTAGTTGATTATTGTTCCCATAAGTTGTTTGCTCACAAAATCCCTATGCATAGGAAGTGGGTTAAACTTAAATGTGCTAGTCATATGCTTCATGATGCTCCCGTTATGTTTCAATTCTTATCTTTTATGTGAGCATCATTGTCATCATCATGCCTAGCTAGAAAGGCATTAAAGAAAAGCGCTTGTTGGGAGACAACCCAATATTTATCCTTACTCTTTTTGTGTGTTCACATGATTATGCTACTGTAGTAATCATATTTTATAGCTTTTGTTTCAATAAAGTGCCAAGTAAGACCTTTAGGATAGCTTATGGTGATAGTTGTGTTGATCCTGCTGAGAATCAGAAACTTTTGCTCCTAGTAAATTAGTTTTGTTAATTCACAGAAACCTGCTTCTGATCTGATTATTTTTTTCTCTAGATTGGTACACAAATTGCTTGAGACTTCCTAATTTGGTAGGATTTTTGGAGTTCCAGAAGTATACGTTTGATACAGATTACTACAGACTGTTCTGTTTTTGACAGATTCTGTTTTTTATGTGTTGTTTGCTTATTTTGATGAATCTATGAGTAGAATCGGAGGGTATGAACCATAGATAAATTGGAATACAGTATGTTTTACACCAATATGAATTTAGAATGAGTTCATTACAGTACCTAAGTGGTGGTTTTATTTTCTTATACTAACGGAGCTTACGGGTTTTCTGTTAAGTTTTGTGTTGTGAAGTTTTCAAGTTTTGGGTAATGATTCGATGGACTATGGAATAAAGAGTGACAAGAGCCTAAGCTTGGTGATGCCCAAGGAACCCCAAGGTAATATTCAAGGACAACCAAGAGCCTAAGCTTGGGGATGCCCCGGTAGGCATCCCACCTTTCTTCTCCAACAACTATCGGTTAGTATCGTTTGAGCCTAAGTTTTTGCTTCTTCACATGAGTCGTGCTATCCTTGCAATGTCATTTTATTTTGCTTTGTTTGCTGTTTGAATAAGATACCACTAGTGCAGAACCGGGCAATAGCACCGGTTCGTAAGGCCCTTTAGTGCCGGTTACATAACCGGCACTAAAGTGTGGTCACTAAAGCCCCCCCCCCCTTTAGTACCGGTTCAGTACGAATCGGTGCTAAAGGGTAACCACGTGCCACGAGCCAGCTCCGGGGGCCGGGAGCCCTTAAGTACCGGTTGGTAACACCAACCGGTACTAAAATGTTTGGGGGATTTTTGGTTTTATGATTTCTTTTTCATTTAATTTTATGTTTTCCATTTTAATTGTTTTTCGTTTCACCCGCAGATATATATATATAATAACTCATGCATGCTCGCATCATACATCATCATATATAATAACAAGTCCTACTAGCTAATTAATCAAGCATCATCATACAACTTCTACTCGTTATTAATAATAAGTCATACGATCATCATCCTCATAGTCATCGAACCCAACCCTACATAATTGTTCTTAGCACATGATCATCAGTATTAGGTAGGATCGGACCTAAACACACTTAAGGTAAAATAGCATAAAACAATATAGACCCTGACTCTCCATTATGAAGAATGGAGATCATCCTGTCTCCAATTCTTGCGCCTCGCTTCCTTTTGCTTCCAAGAAGCTCCTTACGACTGTCCATACATTTTTTCCATCCTTTGATTGTCATGTCTCCACTTGTTTTAGAAATCCGGTATGGACAGTTGAGATTCGTAGGATGACCTGGATATATGTTCAAAACACGAAGGCTGCCGCCATTCTGATACACCAAATGAGGCACACAATTCTGTGAGATTCTCTGTTGAAAAACATAGTAATAACTTCGTAGTTAGCAATGATGTACTAGTTTTAGAAGTATGCAAAAAGATGCACGGATGTCGTAATAGTAATAAAACTTACCAGGGCATCTCCATGGTAGTTACCGTAGTTCAACACGTGCACTAGTGGCACGTATTGACCATAATGTTGAGGAGTTCGATTGTAGATATTGTAATTCTCAATATCATTACAAAATCCAACCAGATGAGTTTTCTCCTTGTAAGTTAACTCAGAGCCATCGGTGTAGTAAGTTCTATCTACCATCTTCTGCACATTCTTTGATACTTCAAAATAAGCTGTCAATGGAAATAAGATGTCAACTATTTTGAAATGAACAATGTAAGTTCTATTTATAATTAACTATGTTTGAGAAACTCACATAGCGGTAGAACTGGAGGAGTATCAACAAGGACCCGAATGTCCATATTGTCTTGCTCGATTTCAGGATCACCAAGATCCATGGTGACAAGCATACCCTCATCAAAACTATACAATTTGCAAAATGCTTCCCAATTTTTGCAACCATAATGGGTTATGCTCTCAGCATTATACAACTTTACTTCAAAATCCACATTATGATGGGTCCTTAGGTGAATTTTCTTCGTTTCAAAATTTTCATGGTCCTCAAAATCCATCCTCTCCAAGACATAGCGTCTTGCATGGCATGGGATTAACTATACTCGAATTGTAAAAGATGAAAATTACACATTGAAATAGTTGAAGTCATGCTTAATTATGAAAAAAACACTTGTCGTCGTTGCGTACCGTTTCAACTTCAAAGGTCTCCTCGAGCTTAATGCTGAAGCGCCGACCATCGTCCAGGTGAGGCCTGTCGCACTCACCTCGATCGTCGTGGCACCAGTCGCACTCCCTCGGGAGACTTTCGTCCTCCGATGATGACATTTCCTATACGTTCATAATTCAAAGACTAAATTAGATCATTATTATTCAACTAATCATATAGTAAAATAAACTACTTCTATAGTAAAATGAACCAGTTTTATTAAATCAACTAGTTCAACTACTAAGCACTTACTATAAATAGAATAATGTAGTACTTACTAAAAATAAACAAGTTTCCCTAGTTCTAACTAAGTCCATTAAACACTTTCTAAGTAGTCCATTAGTCCATCTAACTATATATTCAATTGACATTACTATATATTTAACTTTTCTATCTAATTCATCTAACATTCGACATTAATCTAACATTTATATAAACTCAAAATATATAAAAAATTAAATAAACAAAAAAACTCATTAACCTAGTTATATTAATTATTGAACTAGTTCAAATCTCATATACCTAAATTTTCTTACTAAAAATAAACTAGTTATATTAATTATTGAACTAGTTCTAATCTCTAGTTCGACAATTTTTCTATCTAGCTAGCTAATTCATCTAACATTCGACATTAATCTAACATTCGACATTAATCTAGTACGTGTGTGTGTATGTGTGTTTGTATGCGTGTGTGGTATATGTGTGTGTGTGTGTGCAGCCCGGCCCGTACGCCGCCCCCCCGTACGTACGAGCGGGGGCGCCGGCGTACGGGGCGGGGGACGGACGGCGGCGCGTGGCGTTCGGGGCGGCGGCGGGGACGGATGGCGGCACGCGGCGTTCGGGGCGGACGTACGGCGGCGGCGGCCGGGTACGCGCGAGGAGAGAGAGCGAGATACGTACGGACGGCGGCGCGGGACGACGATGGACGGCGGCGCGCGGCGTTCAGGGCGGCGGCGGGGACGACGACGACGACGACGGGCGACGGGCGGCGACGACGGGAGCGGCGCGCGAGAGAGGTTGACGAAAAAAGTGGGGAGATGTAACTGAAATTTCGTAAGTGCTGTATATATAGGGTGAGCCTTTAGTACCGGTTGGAGCCACCAACCGGTACTAAAGGCCAGGCCAAGAGGCGGGAAGAGCAGGCCTTTAGTACCGGTTGGTGGCTCCAACCGGTACTAAAGGATGGTCTTTAGTACCGGTTGGAACCACCAACCGGTACTAAAGGCCTCGCGCTGCCACCCCAAAGTTTAGTCCCACCTTGCCGGGCGAAGGGCAGCCGCACTGGTTTATAAACCCAGCAGCGGCTACCCCTTCGAACTCCTCTATATAGCAGGCTTGTGGGCCTAAATTCTGCGTGCTGCCCTGTGAGTCTGCTGGGCCTTTAAGGCCTGTAATTGCACTCCTGTGGCATTGCAGGCCCACAGGGCAGCGCCCCAATTTTTTTTTTTAGTTTTTTTCTTTTCTGCTATTTTTTCTTCTATTTCTTTCTGTGTAGTTTTTTGTATAGTTTTTTCTTTTCTGTTATATTTATTTTCTTCTATTTATTTGTGAGTAGTTTTTCATCTAGTTTGCCAAAATTCAACATTTTCAAAGTTCATTTTGTAGTGATTTTAAATTTTACGGTCATTTTGTAAACGATTGAAAAATAGCAAATATAATTTTTTCCTTTTCTGCTTTATTTTTTCTTCTATTTATTTCTGAGCAGTTTTTTCTTTTCTGCTATATTTATTTTGTTCTATTTATTTCTGAGTAGTTTTTTTATATAGTTCTTTTCTTTTCAGCAATAGTTTTTTTTCTTTTCTGCTATTTTTTCTTTTCTGCAAAACTTGATGGTCAAAGTCTGGAGTTATAACCAAAGTTAAAAAAAGGAAATACCGACGTGCAATTAGTTTTTGCCATAACAGAAGAAGTCCGAAGTTGTAATAAGTTATTAAAAATAAAAAAGAGGTGCAATGCTCGTTGATTTGCTTCAAGCCTTTCAGAATAGTGTAAACTGCACTGCGCATAGCTCCGTGCAATCTACCATATTCCTGAAGGCTTGAAGCTAAGCAACGTGAGCATTGAGCCTCTTCTTCATCGTCTCTGCACTCAGGGCTTATAAACCGCTCCTAGTCCCTCTCTCTTGGCGAGGTGGGACTAAAAAACAGCTTCCTAAGCAACTGTAGTACTGGTCACCCTTTAATACCGGTTGGAGCCACCAACCGGTACTAAAGGTGGTGCGCTTAAAACAGTTATGGCAAATGAAGGCAGAAATGGTTGAAAGTTGATGGCGTCGCTTTGAATGGTCCATACTGAACACAAAAAATATAAGAGCATTTACATCATGATCTTATATTTCTTTACAGTCTAAATTGTCAATATGATCATATAACATCAAAAAAATACTTTGATCATCAATGATCTTTGTGTGTACAATCTGAATTGTCAATATGAGTCATCAACGATTTATAAACCGATGAAGACTCATATTGAGGCCACAAATTCTACACATAGAGTTCAATGAAGACCAAGTGCTTATGATAGTTTGAGAAATAACATATTTAAGGTCGTAAAAGGCTTGTTAGGGGAGCGAGGTGGGACTAATTAAAACATCCTGCCACAACGTCATTAGTACCGGTTCGTGGCACGAACCGGCACTAAATTGTGATGGTGGGGCCATAGCCTGACCGCAGGCTGACACTGCCTCTTTAGTACCGGTTCGTGGAATGAACCGGTACTAAAGGTTCGCCACGAACCGGTGCTATTGATCGCCCCCACGAACCGGCACTAATGTACACATTAGTACCGGCTCTAATTCAAACCGGCACTAATGTGCTTCACGTATGACCCTTTTTCTACTAGTGTACCAAGATCTGAAATTCTTTATTGAGAGAGAATCTTCACATAGTTACACAATTATTTAGCTACTCATTGATCTTCACTTATATCTGTTGGGGTAGTTTGTCGTTTTCTCTAGTACTTCACTTATATCTTTTAGAGCACGGCGGTGGTTTTATTTTGTAGAAATTAATGAACTCTCATACTTCACTTATATTATTTTGAGAGTCTTAAACAGCATGGTTGTTTGAATGAAAACTATCATAGGAAGTGAATTGGATGCTATGATTAATTTGATACTTGATAATTGTTTTGAGATATGGAGGTAGTGATATTAAAGTCATGCTAGTTGGGTGATTATGAATTTAAAGAATGCTTGTGTTGAAGTTAGCAAGTCCCGTAGCATGCACGCATGGTTAAAGTTGTGTAACAAATTTGAAACATGAAGTGTAGCTGGCTTGTGCATCCTTATGAGTGGCGGTCGGGGACGAGCGATGGTCTTTTCCTACCAATCTATCCCCCTAGGAGCATGCGCGTAGTGCTTGATTTTTGATGACTTCTAATTTTTTGTAATAAGTATATGAGTTCTTTTGACTAATGTTGAGTCCATGGATTATACACACTTTTACCTTTCCACCATTGCTAGCCTCTTCGGTACCGTGCATTGCCCTTTCTCACCTTGAGAGTTGGTGCAAACTTCGCCGGTGCATCCAAACCCCGTGATACGATACGCTCTATCACACATAAACCTCCTTATATCTTCCTCAAAACAGCCACCATACCTACCTATTATGGCATTTCCGTAGCCATTCCGAGATATATTGCCATGCAACTTCCCACCATTCCGTTCATCATCATCATGACATACTTTACTTTTGTCATATTGCCATTGCATGATCATGTAGTTGACATCGTATTTGTGGCAAAGCCACCATGCATAATTTCCCATACATGTCACTCTTGATTCATTGCACCATCCCGGTACACCGTCGGAGGCATTCATATAGAGTCATATCTTGTTCTAGTTTCGAGTTGTAATTCATGTGTTGTAATCAATGAAAGTGTGATGATCATCATTATTAGAGCATTGCCCAAAAAGAAAAAAAAAGAAAAAAAAAGAAGAAAGGCCAAAAGAAAAAAAGGGGCCCAAAGAAAAAAAAGGGCAATGTTACTATCTCTTTTTCCACACTTGTGCTTCAAAGTAGCACCTTGTTTTTCATATAGTGAGTCTCATAGGTTGTCTTCTTCATACTAGTGGGCATTTTTCATTATAGAATTTGGCTTGTATATTCCTATGATGGGCTTTCTCAAATGCCCTAGGTCTTCGTGAGCAAGCAAGTTGGATGCACACCCACTAGTTTTCTTTTGTTGAGCATTCATTTATAGTTCTAGTGCATCCGTTGCATGGCAATCCCTACTCCTCATGTTGACATCATTGATGGGCATCTCCATAGCCCGTTGATTATCCTCGTCAATGTGAAACTTTCTCCTTTTTGTCTTCTCCACACAATCCCCATCATCATATTCTATTCCACCCATAGTGCTATATCCATGGCTCACGCTCATGTATTGCGTGAAGGTTGAAAAAGTTTGAGATTATTTAAGTATGAAACAATTGCTTGGCTTATCATCGGTGGTATAGAAGTTGGGAACATCTTTGTAAGAAGAAAATGAAGCATAGCCTAACTATATGATTTTCTAGGGATGAACTTTCTTCTGCCATGTTATTTTGAGAAAACATGATTGCTTTGATTAGTATTGCTTGAAGTGTTACTATTTCTTTTATCAATATGAACTTTTATTTTGAATCATTTGGATCTGAACATTCATGCCACAATAAAGAAAATTACATTGAGAATCATGCTAGGGTAGCATTCCACATCAAAAATTTTGTTTTTATCATTTACCTACTCGAGGACGAGCAGGAATTAAGCTTGGGGATGCTTGATACATCTCCAACATATCTACAATTTTTTATTGTTCCATGCTATTATATTACCTGTTTTGAATGATTATGGGCTTTATTATAACACTTTCATATTACTTTTGGGACTAACCTATTAACCGGAGGCCCAGCCCATATTGTTGTTTTATTGCCTGTTTCAGTATTTCGGAGAAAAGGAATATCAAACGGAGTCCAAACGGAATGAAACCTTCGGCAATGTGATTTTTTGGAAGAATATCATCCTGGAGACTTGGAGTTCACGTCAGAAGATACTCGAGGAGCCCAGGAGATAGGGGCACGCCCCCCTACTGGGCGCGCCCCCCTGTCTCGTGGACCCCTCGAGAACCCCCGACCGACTTCTTTCGCCTATATATTCCCTCGTACCCTAAAACATCGAAGATCAAGATAGATCGGGAGTTCCGCCACCGCAAGCCTCTGTAGCCACCAAAAACCTCTCGGGAGCCCGTTCCTGCACCCTTCCGGAGGGGGATCCCATCACCGGTGGCCATCTTCATCGTCCCGGTGCTTTCCATGACGAGGAGGGAGTAGTTCACCCTCGGGGCTAAGGGTATGTACCAGTAGCTATGTGTTTGATCTCTCTCTCTCTCGTGTTCTCTCTCGTGTTCTCTCTATGGCACGATCTTGATGTATCGCAAGCTTTGCTATTATAGTTGGATCTTATGATGTTTCTCCCCCTCTACTCTCTTGTGATGAATTGAGTTTCCCTCTTGAAGTTAAGTTATCGGATCGAGTCTTTTGTTTGAGAACACTTGATGTATGTCTTGCCGTCTTTATCCGTGGTGACAATGGGATATCACGTGCCACTTGATGTATGTTTTGGTGACCAACTTGCGGGTTCCGCCCATGAACCTTTGCATAGGGGTTGGCACACGTTTTGTTGACTCTCCGGTAGAAACTTTGGGGCACTTTTTGAAGTACTTTGTGTTGGTTGGATGAATTTGAGATTGTGTGACGCATATCGTATAATCATGCCCATGGATACTTGAGGTGACAATGGAGTATCTAGGTGACATTAGGGTTTTGGTTGATTTGTGTCTTAAGGTGTTATTCTAGTATGAACTCTATGATGGATTGAGCGGAAAAAATAGCTTTATGTTAGTTTACTACGAACTCTTGAATAGATAGAGCAGAAAGGATAACTTTGAGGTGGTTTCGTACCCTACCATAATCTCTATGTTTGTTCTCTGCTATTAGTGGCTTTGGAGTGACTCTTTGTTGCATGTTGAGGGATTGTTATATGATCTATCTATGTTATTATTGTTGAGAGAACTTGCACTAGTGAAAGTATGGACCTTAGGCCTTGTTTCCTATCATTGCAATACCGTTTACGCTCACTTTTATCATTAGTTATCTTGCTGTTTTTATATTTTTCAGATTACAAAAACCTTTATCTACCATCCATATTGCACTTGTATCTTCATTTCTTCGCCGAACTAGTGCACCTAAACAATTTACCATTGTATTGGGTGTGTTGGGGACACAAGAGACTCTTTGTTATTTGGTTGCAGGGTTGTTTGTGAGAGACCATCTTCATCCTACGCCTCCTACGGATTGATAAACCTTAGGTCATCCACTTGAGGGAGATTTGCTACTGTCCTACAAACCGCCTAGGGTCATCCACATGGGCGCCTAGGGTTGGAAACCCTAGGGGGTGGAGGCGCCTCCGACCAAACTTGGGGTGCAAGTTCCCCCCTTGGCCGCCGCCCCCTAAGGTTGTCCTGGATTAAGGGGTCCTCGGACAGCCGGACTACATACATAGGCCGGCTGTTGGGCTATGAAGATACAAGATAGAAGACTTCGTCCCATGTCCGGATGAGACTCTCCTTTGCATGGAAGGCAAGCTTGGCGATTCGGATATGTAGATTCCTTTCTCTGTAACCGACCTTGTGTAACCCTAGCCCCCTCCGGTGTCTGTATAAACCGGAGGGTTTAGTCCGTAGGACAAGAACAATAATCATAATCATAGGCTAGCTTCTAGGATTTAGCCATTACGATCTCGTGGTAGATCAACTCTTGTAATACTTATATTCATCTAGATCAATCAAGCAGGAAGTAGGGTATTACCTCCGTAGAGAGGGCCCGAACCTGGTTAAACATTGTGTCCGTCGCCTCCTGTTACCATTAGCCTTAGACGCATAGTTCAGGACCCCCTACCCGAGATCTGCCGGTTTTGACACCGACATTGGTGCTTTCATTGAGAGTTCCACTGCATCGTCATTAGAAGGATTGATGGCTCCGTCAATCATCTACAACAATGCAGTCCAGGAGGAGGTATTTCTCCCTGGACAGATCTTCGTATTCGGCGGCTTCGCACTATGGGCCAACTCGCTTGGCCATCTAGAGCAGATCGATAGCTACGCCCATGGCCATCGGGTCAGATTTGGAAGCCTGATTTTTGTTGCCGATATCCGTGGAGACTTGATCTTCGACGGATTCGAGCCCCTGACAGCTGCCCCCTACCACCACGATGAACATGACCTAAATCTGTCATCTGGTCACGCTCAGGAGATAGCGCCTGTAACCGCTCCGGCCGTAGATTCGGAGCAGATCGCGTCATCCGAAGATGGGAAGCCGAACCTCACCTTGGAAGCCGTGGATTCAGTGGCGCTAAAGCCGCACACAGACCCAACATCGAGCTGGGCTTGTGTCACTGGAACCTCGGACTTATCTCCGGCTATAGGTTCCGGGTCGCGTGCATCCGCGTCCATCGAACCTGACTAGGCGCCGATCTTGGAGTTCAGCTCCGCGGACATCTTCCAACACTCACCTCTAGGTGATGTGTTAAACTCATTAAAATCCCTCTCCTTGTCAGGAGACTCTCGGACGAACAATGTCCGGCTCGAGTGGGAAGCGGACGACGAAAAACTTCGTTTCCCACCCACCACCCACTTGATAGCCATTGTCGACGACTTAACCGACATGCTTGATTTCGACTCTGAAGACATCGACGGTATGGACGACGATGCCAGAGAAGAATAGGAACCACCGCCTACAGGGCGCTGGATAACCAACTCCTCGTACGACATATACATGGTGGATACACCCAAAGAGAACAATGGCAATGACAAAAAAGATCCAGGCGAGGATAAACCTCCTGACAAGCAGCCAAAGCACCGACGTCAGCGGCGCCGCTCTAAACCATGCCGTGGACAAAACATTAATACCGGCACTAGAGAGGATAACACTCCAGACGATGCCGAAGACAATGAAGACCCCGTCGAGTCAACCTCCGAATAGGACGAACAGGAAGGTGGGTGAGTTAGCCCCAACGATCAGGCCACGAATGAAGACTCGAAGGACAGCAACTACATCCCACTCTCCGAGGACGAGGTGAGCCTCGGCGACGAAGAATTTATCATGCCTGAGGAACCTTACGAGCAGGAGCGCTTTAAGCGCCGGCTTATAGCCACTGCAAGGAGCCTGAATAAGAAGTAGCAGCAGCTTCAAGCTGATCAAGATCTGCTCAACGATAGATGGACTGATATCCTGGCAGCCGAGGAATACGGCCTTGAGCGTCCAACCAAAAGTTACCCGAAGTGCAAATTGCTCCCTCAATTCGATGACGAGGCGCTGGAGCCCGTCCTCAAAGCACATAATGTGGCTGACCGACCACCACGTGGCCAGGAAAAAGCGGCAACTTAGGCCGAACACCAACCCGCACTACCTCGCCGAAAAACAACAGCTCGGGATTATACATATGACCAGCGACATGACTTGGATAAAATAGCAGGACAGGCCAGATCGATCTACGTATCGCGGGGGCGTGCCCCGATGCGCGACAACGGCCACCCGGTCGGACGTGACCACTATAACCACGCCCCGTCCGAAAACCGCAGACGGACTCCACCCGGGCTCCGTCACGACGTGGCTCATCACTGAGGCGCCACACACCCCCTCTTCTTCACTGATGAAGTAATGGTTCAGTCATGGCTGCGTTGTATGGTCCGGACACGCTGTCATGTTGTATCACGGATGCGAGGGCAGGCCATTTATGTCATACATTGTTGGATGAAGCTCAGGGGACATAGTGCGTTGGGTGAGGTGTGTATTCTGTCATTAGTACCATTGAATTTAAATCAATGAATTGGAAAAGTTTGTGGATTCGGTTATGTCAGATGTAATATTTATATTTAAACTATTGTTGTACTAGGAGATGAGTTATGCTATTTTCAATAATCATTTGGAGCGTTGTGGACTTAAAAAAAGACATAGATGGCAGTTTAGGGGACAGTGTTCCATGGCCGGCTACCGTATATGTGTCAACAAGACGTGTTTCTACCAGTATGCGGACAAATATTATGTCATTTCTGAGAGTCGGCACTCTGTCATTTTTTTCTAGTTTGTTGCGACGAACGTATCTTATTGATACCCCATAATGTAATTCTGCTTCCCTAAAAAAAACAATGTTAGGGCATCTCCAGAGCGTTTATCACCGAGACTCCGCTGAGGTCCATAAATTAAATTTGCCATGGTCTCCGCTGAGGTCCATAAATTAAATTTTCCCTGGTCTATAATATAAAGTTGCCATGGTACGGTATGAATAAGAATTAATAAAATTTTCATGGACGAATTGAAAACAAGAAAAAAAATTGCCATGTATCTAAAACTTTTTTCTTTTTGCATAGTTTGCCATTTGTGAAAAAGGAAAAAAATGTTTTTGTTGTAAATTTTTCATGTATCTAAAACTAGTTTTTGCATAATCCGTCACCCCCCTGTTGTATCCCGGGTGGAAGTTAGATGCAGTAGCTAACAACGCTGCTATACACACGACTCATGCATGATTCATACGTGGCTGCACCAACACCTAGCGTGGCGTGGCATCCCTCCTGCCCTGAGATTCGTGCAGGGAACATACAATGTAGAGGAAGTACACGCCAACGTGCGAGAATTCTGACGTTCGCTTTTCAACAATTGGGAAAAAAGTCCCATGGGTGCTCGCCGGCCGGTGGGGATACCCTCCCTCCCTCTAAGGCTCTTGTCTGTCGCTGATCTCCCGCCATCGCGTTAGCATGGGTCCTCCCATCTTTCTTGGCGCCGGAGACGGGAGGGGGCACATTGCCGGCCACCGGAGTGCAGGAGGGAGGCGCGCGCACCAGAAACAAAACTAACTTCCAGTCTTCCCACGACGGCGACGCCAAAGGGCAGGAGCGGGTGTGGCGCCAGCCAGTGACCACTCAGGTAACTGCGCACCACTGCAAATCGCTTAGTCCCACGTTGCACCGCTTTATAAACGTTCGCCGTAGCAATAAAGATTGGGAATATCAATCTTAGTAAGTGGTTCTAGATGGATATTGCCTGCAAAAATTCCCCATTTAAACATATCTTCTTTGCTGAACGCAACTTCACCAAGCTAACCTGAACAATGCCATGAAAATTCAGTCATTGACTTCACATGGAACAAACTGCATATGTAGGTGATGATTGCCTAAGAGTATTGAATGAGCACGCCAAAAAAAACATGTTCTACTGAATTGTTTTTGCACTGGATCAACTCGTAGGCTTACTTATACAGTGAAAAGTAGGATGCTTCTGTTGTTTCAGGGAACTTCACCAAACTAATATATGTACTCCGGTGCAGTGGCGGAGCTTCAAACAAATATTTGGGCGGGCCAAAGAGCTCTAATTTTTATTCTGAACCATATATGTGTAAGTGTCCAGTACCGGCGGCTGCTCCTGAGCACCTCGGCTCCGCTGCGTGTTTTCTTTTCGTCAGAACACATGCGACTGTGTGAGGCTAACACTGTGATGCCTGATATATTCCTGTATTCCTGCGTGTTTTCTCCTTGCCATGGGCTTCATATAAAAAATATTTTTGCTGCAGACCTGGGCGGGCCACGGCCCACTCGGCCTTGCCGAAGCTCCGCCAGTGCTCCGGTGTATGAAAAAAAATCATAGCTTTGGTGTTATTTTCGTTTTTCTCGCCTACACATAGCTTGGTCTTGTATGACTTTGCTAGTTGACGACGTGTTTTTCTGTGTGTTCGCGTTGGTTGTGTGCATCCTAACTATGCAGAGGTCATTGTGTTTGTATTCTTTTGATGCTGTATTTTGAGCCAACATAATCCACCCTTTGTCGAAAAAAATAAAAAATCGTAGCCTTGTACTTACCTAGCTGATCTATGGACTTATTGTCATTGACCCAAGGTATTTTGGTTTGCTTTGGAGAGTGAGGAAAAAGCAGCCATCACAATAAGACACAAGCAGCATGTGAATGCAGGCCATGCAAAAAAGGGCCACGTTCTCTTGCCCCTTGGCAGGCACGCAGCATGCAATGATCTGACAGCAGTACAACACGCAATGATGTGACGGCACTACTGCCCGGCCGTGTGCACTTGCGGCACTATTCCTCTAACTTATCTTCCATTGCCGTGGAAAGGAGGTGAAAATACCTCGCTCCTTCGTTTCAAACGCCCACCACTTTCCTCGCTGCTTCGTCTTAACTTTAAGCGTTTACCCAAGTTTCCTCGTTGCTTCCTGCACACTCCCTATTTCACACTCCCTATTAATAGAGACTTTTTACACGTCTCACTTCTTGCATTCGCACTCAGCTAGATATCTCGTCCATCTATA
The DNA here is from genome assembly GCF_002162155.2 of Triticum dicoccoides. Classification (NCBI taxonomy): domain Eukaryota; kingdom Viridiplantae; phylum Streptophyta; class Magnoliopsida; order Poales; family Poaceae; genus Triticum; species Triticum dicoccoides. The sequence goes on along the minus strand of NC_041383.1, from coordinate 820,825,239 downwards.
TACCCTCTCTTCACTTCACCCGCTTACATCATCTGCTACCCAAGAACTGAAGTGAAATCGTCGAGGAGAAGGTGACCTCTCTCTCCATCTCTCTCTGTCTCTATCTATCGATCTATCATGGCATGGGTTCATGAACCAGCTGTGAACCTCACTCATATTTCCTGGTTTAATTTCTCTGCAGGAAAAGAAAACAATGGAGGAAATGGTAGCATCAGCAGTTGTGCAGGAGGCTGTGAGTGGAGCCTTCTCCTTCCTGTTCAGCAGCCGCGGCGAAAAGGCGTCCCAGGAGGAACTCATGGAGAGGCTGGAGATGGCGCACATGAGGCTGAATTTGGGGCTGGAGAGGACCAGGATGATGCCCATCACCATCATGACGTTGTTTTGCCTGAAGAAGAAGTTGATGGATGTCTCCAAGGAGTGCGGTGTTCTGCTCAGCAGGGCGAGGGCTCGTCAGCAAATGGTACCCTCTTTACGCAGAAAGATTATGCATACTGTGATGCCCTCTTTCATTGTCCCAAATCAAGATGTGCTGAGTAGCTCTGTTGTTGGAAGATTTGAGCGGTTTGTCGAGGAAGCCGACAGGTTTGTCAGGGACGTGGACTCAGGATGTTCACTTTCTCACTACAGGTTTCTCACTTCTCCCATCAGACATCTTCTTGAAGGCAAGGGTCTCTCCTATTATATGGTGCAAGAAAGCAAGGGTTTCTCACTTCTTATACTGACGGGTTATATGGAAGAGTATGGCAGAGTCGCACTGCTAAATTTTGATTACAAAGATCGCAAGGTGCCACTTAAAAATGGTGATCTAACGCTGATTCTAAGACTATACAAAAGCACAAACATAGTTGGAATTACCGCAAAATGTTTGCAGTCACTTGGACCTCAATTCAAGTCTTTGGTTGAAGATGCAACTTGGGAACTCACCCAATTACCCACACAAGACGTTTCATATTTCGGTTCAGTATGGTGCGAAGGCATGGTTAAAGAGATTACACGTCGGAGTCCAGACCCATTTTGTTGCACAGCTAGTGGACTCAACCAGCCTTCTGCTAGCAATATCATTTCATCTGAGTTATCCGGCAGATTTCCTCAAGAAGTTATGTCAGTTGATTTTCGCTGTTGTTTTTCAGCTTCTGAGTACTGCTCGCGGAGCTCAACTGATGAAGTGCGTATAAACGCTATAAAGGCCTGGCCACCTCTACAGATGCATGTTTTCTTTGCACCTCATGACCCATTATTCTCGGACGGGAGTAGCTTACACCAAAAGGAGGAGGAAATACGAACAGAGGCAATTGATTGTTTCATCCATCAACCTGGTATGACGGAATACAGTATGTACTGGTTCTCGGCACATGGTATTGCAGCCTTTTTTGTTTCAAAGCAGATCACCAAAACTAGGAGGGCCTCAAAGAGAAGGCGGTAGGGAGCAGAGGAAAGGTTCCTTTTTGCTTAATTAGCCTCTATGAGACGGTTTGCTTAGGTGCCAGTATTTATCATGGTCTTTTTGATTTTTATGGAGCTTGTAAACATGGATATTATCTGCCTATGTTCTGTAAGCAGTTGTGCATGATTCTGAAGTGCATAGCATTAGCAGGTATTGTTGTGTTGTGTGAAGTATTTCTGTTTGTTTTAATCATCGGTCTGAATTTGTTGGTATCATCGTCAAAATCTATATGTACTCCACACACTCTGCCAGCTCTGCTCTGCTCTTCACCCTATATATTGCATATCTTCAGACAGAATCATACAATCTCCTGTACTTGAGCATTCAGCAAGATATGACAGAATTAGGCTAATCTAAGGACCTCCACGCTACTGGGAACTTGGCTCGGAGCGCCTTGTGGAGATCCTGTGCCACGACGATGAGGAAGTGGTCCATGCCATACCGTGCAAGCAGCCAGACCGACACCGGGACGCTACCGCGGATGCCCAGCAGGATGCTGACCTGCCAGAATCCCGACAGGCCGGCGATGGACAACAGGGAGAAGGCCCTCGCCCGGAAGTCCTCCAACAGCGCCACCTCCATTTGCAGCCTCGGTGGCATGCCGGGTACCTTAGGGATCCCCAGGATTCCATCCTCCTACAGATCCATTCGAGCAGAGCAAGAAAAATAAATCAACTCCTATTGCTGCATGACAGACTACATGTTTAGAAAATAGGTGCAGCAATGGGATTATTGTTCCAAGTTCTGTTTGAACAATGAATAGTGGATGCATTTACCTTGAGCAGAGCAGCAAGTGCAGCCTTGAATCCGATGCGGATTCATCCGCCGATGCAATGTCCTCATGCACTCCCTCTCGGATGTCGGGGCCAAGGTTAGGTTTCACCATGTTTACCCATTCCTCATGGTTTGCTTTGAATTCAGAGCTGAAGATATGCATGTGTCATTCGGCATTATTACGCCGATGCATAAAACATACCAAGTTCGTCTGACTAAACAGGGTAAGTAGGTTGTGACTGAAACCAACAAACCTTTGGACGACTCGCATGACGTGCGAGATGGCGGACACAGCCGGCACACACGATGATGATGTGGACGAGGGCGGGCCGTCATTCATGAACTTCCTGAGGTTAATATTGTCTACTGCATGACCTGCCAGTCAGTCAACAACCAAAAGCAGAGCTTCAAAATACTTATACTCCATCTAAGCTTTGCTCTGCCCTGCTCTGCTCCACTCTGATATGATGGTGAGTTGGAGTTCATGCTAGCTACTTGCTGCCGAACATCTTGGCCGCTGAGTCATTGAGGAACTCGTAGGTGTGGTCGTCCACAGAGCCCAAGATCTTGAAACAGTCTGTAGGAATGATGACAACTGAATGAATAGATTTGTGTGCTGAACACTGACAGTTAGCTAGACAGAAATTACCGATAGTGTGGAACATCTGCGCCATGGGGCCGACATTTTCGGTGGACACCAATTCATGAGAAGGCTGGAGGCCGAATATGCCGCAGTAGGCGGCCGGCACCCTGACGCTGCCGCCGGTGTCGGTGCCAAGGGTGAAGGCAACGAGGCTGTCGTCGACGGCAACAGCGGAGCCGCTGCAGGAGCAGGGGGCGCACGGATTGGCTAGGGAGCCGTAGTTCGCGTTCTCACCGTTCATTCTGTAGGCCATCTCGTCCATCCTAGTCTCTTGATGCTCCATTTTGAGGCAATAAAGTACACCCTTTATTGAAAAAGGTCTTTTTTTAGCTGAAAGGTGCAGGATGCAGAGAAACAGCTACGGTTTCCTTTTTATGGTATGTTACTTATTACTAGTAGGTTTTTGTAGGAGTACTGTCCATTTCCGTTTGCTTTTCATTTGAGAGAATCCATTTCCGTTCCAAACCATGTATGATTCCTTTCGTTTCGCAATACGTTATTTTATAGGTGGGTGTGAGTAGAGAGAGGAGTTTGGGCAATGCAATTTGGGTGCTGCCGATGAATGCATTGGCATATGTATAGGTTACAGGTGAGCACGGGGCACGTAGATTACATGCGTGGACGTGCGCGGCGTGCGGCAGTTTGCACGAGGACGTGCTTGGCGCACGAACTGACTAGCTATGTACTCTCTCCGTTCCAAAATAGATAACTCAACATTATACTAACTTTAGTATAAAATTGGGTCATCTATTTTGGAACGGATGGAGTACGTGGGTAGATGACGAGGTTGACTGACAGTGAGCATTGCCCGCTGAAGACTATGTCGCCAGCTGTACGAACTCCTGATTTTTTTAGCTCGGTTATTGTTTGCAGGGGGGAATTAGCTCGAGTGCTATGTTGCCTATTTCCCTGCATGTAGCAGCAACGCATGATTCTGCCACGGCTTCGGCGCGG
>NC_041383.1:820812926-820820950 GCF_002162155.2 Triticum dicoccoides | reverse complement strand
CGTTTCAGAGACACTACACTAAAATATAGTCTCAAAAATAGAATTGATATGAATGGAAACATATGTTTTGTAATAACATGAGATTAAATTATCATGTTAAGTAGGTTGCTCCTCAAGTGGATTTGAATTCTCGGTAATATTTGAGCTTGTAAAATGAATCTATTTTCCATGAAATATTTAACAAGTGAAATTAGATTTCTAAATTACAATCTTCCCTAATTAGTAAATTAAATAATTCGTTTGAAACGAATTGTACTGATTCACATGGATAACTATATACCATTGGTGTACCTTGATTCCTTGGAAGTCGATCTGTTGATGAGCGACGCCAGTGTTCAGGCCTGCCAGTGTTGTAGACGAGTACTAGTGGCCTCTCTCGTAGATACAATGCCCCTGGGAGTGTACTGCCTTCTGCCCTGTGCGGCTGTGCCACAACCACAACGGCGGAAGCAGCGAGAAGCAACGTCGCGACGGGCGGACGGAGCGAGCTGATCTAGAAGCCACGAACGTATTCATCGGAAGGATAGGGAATTAACTACTCGATCTAACGGCTGGATGTAATCCTTTTTTTACTGACACCTGTGGATCAAGCGATGCTTTGGGCCTTTGGGCTGGGCAGTTGGCATGCTAGTCCATTAGCGCTAAACTACGACAGATCAGCCACCGTATATATATACGTGTAGAAGCTAACGAAACCTAATAGGGGGGGCGAGGCGATGGGGGGTGTCTGACCCCTGCTGGCACCCCCTATCTCCGCCCCTGCTTGCTGCTGATGGCTCCTCTGCGACTGATGAGCACTCCCTTGTGAAGGCGATGCGTCGCCAGGACTGCAGGAATTTGGAACCCGCGCCAGGTACATTGCCTGCTCAGTCTTTCCTTTCTTTTCCGGATAGTCTTATTACTAGTAGTTTAAATAATGTTGGTGTATCTATGGGAAAGAATGATAATGAAATTAATCTGTCGGTTGGGGAACTTAAACACATGGAGATTGACCGTTTAAAGGTTTCTCCGAAGTGTAACAATGCCCTACCAAACCCTGAAACCGAGGATGATGATGAAGCGGATGCCAAATATGATGGTCCGCGCTCATCTCCCACTTGGTTGGTGAGGTTCGCGAGGTACGTTTAGATGATGCAAGACCCGGGTCAATGTTTTCTGACTTCACGGTGTCTTCGTGGAAATCTAAATCACACTCCTCTAGACACTACTAGGAAAAGGCCTACTAATGGCGCACCTAATTTGGCCATTAATGGCGCATTAGTGATGCGCCATTAGTGCCACGCCATTAGTATATCTTACTAATGGCGCACCACTGATGCGCACTAATGGCGCACCACTGATGCGCCATTAGTATCCGGTATACTAATGGCGCACCTGAGATGCGTCATTAGTATATCCAACAGTGCGCCATTAGTATGCCTCCCAGGGGGCCATGTATACCCAGGTGCTTTGGCATACTAATGGCGCACAACAGCAAGATGCGCCATTAGTAACTTCGCATACTAATGGCGCACCCTTTAGTGACGCGCCATTAGTATCCTTTGGCATACTAATGGCGCACTGTCATGTGATGCGCCATTAGTATGAATATTAGGTTTTTTCTTTATTTTTTAATTTTCTGTTTTTTGCACAGGTTACAAAATGTATAATTGGACAAAATATAGACAGCACACATCAACAACAAATTCATCGAATACAATAGAAGATTAGTCTCTGAATACAGTTCATCATATTAGTCTCCGAATACAATTCATCATATTAGTCTCCGAATTGAAAAGACCGAACAAAGATAGAACATTATATTACAAGTCCCGAGACCGCGAGTAGCGAGTTTGTCTTCACATTACAAGTCAATATCGATCATCTAAACTACCATCACATAGAAGAGAGTTGCGGTCATCACAATGAGCATCATCACGATGAAACTCATCTTCATCCGGTTCCTCCAACGCTCCCTCCCCTCTCCCGCTAGATAGCGGGCGTATCTAGATTCGGCCTCGGCCCTAGTGGTGTACCCTTTGTAACTGTTACCGCTGAATCGGTGAACCTGTCTCCGACACTCCTCCCAGTCGTCGTAGACTCCGGGAACCTTACCCTTGTACACGACATACCACGGCATCGCTATGCACTAGCCAAACGAAACGTTAGTACCAATTCACGGACAATACATAAGCAATATATAAGTATGCAACAGAATGATCGGAAGAGGAAAGCAAGACATTAATAGCATCGATTACATCTAAGTTGAACGACTCTCGAAACCAAAGAGACATACTACAAGTTCATTAAAGTTTAATTACAACATGAGCCAATCGATGTTTCAGAACTAGACACAGCATCACTGCTTTTGACTCGACTCAAGGGACCGGAGCGTGGATGAAGCCGCCGTCTATCGTGGGAGTCATGAAATAACGGGCGTTGTCAGCCTGCATTTGTAGCATTGTGTCGATGTCACTATTGGACGGTTGATTTCTGAGGTAGAACTGCCCCGAGGTACGAAGGACATCTTGATGGATGATTTCCGCAAACTCTGACTGGATGCGAAAGAATTCTTGTCTGATGTCCGCGTCCTGGATTGCCGACACGCTCGCGGTCCAATCTTTGAGTTTACTTGGTAGCAGAAGTTGATGATGGTCCCGTACGATCGCCCGCATGTGATGGATGACGTAGTAGGCACCCTTCTGACCGCCAGGCGGCTGCTTGACGCAGCAGAACATCGTATTGTGGGAGAACACGTGCTTGCCGTACTTACGGATAGGCCTGGTGAAGGTGCCTCCAGATTTGGCGTAGCCGGGGAGAACATCATCAAGAACCTTCTTGACATTTGTGTAGTCTACGTTCGACTGACGGTCCGGGTCGAAATACGTGGCCATGGAATATTTGGGGCTTAGGAGGATGAGCGTGCAATGTGTGTCACTGCAGAAAACACGGAATGTTAAAAGAAAAACGATCGAAATCTAAGAATTCATATGTTACGGGCCGGTTGAGGGGAGGACTTACTCGGGAAAGTAAGGCACGAGGAAGTTATCCTTATCTTGGTTTGCCAGAATGATGCCTTCGAGGTAAGAACTCGCGACTTGCCGGTCCCCAGCGCTGCACAAGTTCTTGGCACGCATGTAGAAGGGGTCGACTATCACGATGTCTGGGGTCTTGTCTCTAATGATCCGCATCTCCATACTCAGCGAAAACAGCCGAACAAAGGTGTAGTGCAGCAGATGAAGGTTAAACATAGCAAAGATGTCATCAAACCGCAGGACGATCGTACCCCCGATGGGGCCATCCACAAAGCCCTTGCCCTCTGGCACGTTTGCCACGAAAACCGGGTATGCCACATCATTCTCTCTGAGACGCTGCTTCTCCAAACAAAGAACACTGTCATGCAGACTCCGCATAGCACCGGTTGCAGCATTGAGCATATTTGTCGGTAGCATCGCCCTACCCGCCACATGCACCCTCCTCGAGATATCCTTAGGTGAAGGTGGCCCGTCCTGAGCACGGATCGTACTCGGTGCCGGCTGGCTCGCACCCTTGTTAGTCTTTCTTTTGTGTGCCTTCTTCTTCTCCTGTAATGGGACCGAGTTCTGCTCACAGACCGCCTTCTTGAGTGTGTTGGGGCTGATAATATTTCGCACCACGCCTATCTGAGGCTCGGTGAAGTCGGCAGCTGGAGGCGTCTCCTGAGAGCTGAACGGCAGACGACGCCTGTTGCAACTTGGCTTCTCCGCGGTACCAGCTAGATCGCGCACGTCTTTTGTTGGGTTGGGTTCTTGAGAAGGAGGCCCCATGAAGTCGCCATCGTACCCATGATCGGCAAAGTACTGATCGACGTAGGCAAATGTATCGTCGTCGTCGTCGTTCTGATCCTGTGCCATATGCATGTTTGGATCCAGTGGCATAGGGATGTCCGGCACCGTTGCGGTGGTATTGCCATGGGGCCGACTTGGCGCCGGCACGACTGGCGGTGTTGTCTTTGGGGTGGTGTCCCCCGCCCCCAAACGAATCTGGCTCTTCGGCCAAAGCAGGGGCCAGCTCAGGCAGGCGCTGAGGATCATCACGTCATCATCGTCTGCCCCGACGGGTCGATTCGGAGGTAACAACTCGTCGCAGCCTGGCAGCACCCGAACCAGTTCAACCCTAAACAAGTTGGGTGGCATCTGGGTACCGTGGAACAAGGGGTTGCCCGGTTGAACGATTTTGCCCTTGGTGACATCGACCAACTCGTTGTTCACGAAGTGCAGGAGAGTGCACGGAACATCGGCGGCGCCCTGCGAAAACATGTAGGGCATCAGGGATGCCCAGTCAAAGGCAAGCAGATGAAGTCCTCGGCCGAGAGAGGCTTAATTAGTTACCGTGATGATGGCGTCGAGCTCGGCTAATGTCGAGGCACCGCCAACGGCGGGCGTGCAGTTGACGGAGGGGCCGCTTGCTGCAGAGGTGCCGGTCGGCGTACACCCGGGTGCATTAAGCTCCCGTGCCGGCGTCCGAGACACCAATGCCGCCTCCGCCGGAGACACCAATGGCCCCGCCATCGCATTCGGCGAGTTGCTGGCCGTGAAGCTAGGAATCGGGGGCGGCCCCTGTTGGCCGCCCGCAATCCACGCACTCAACCCCTCGATCAAGGTAGGCACAATGGCGGTGATCGTCGCTCCGGATCGTTGTTCCACTTGGTCTTGGACAATCTCCGGAATCCGCGCCACCTGTGCCTTGAGTTCTTGAACCTCGCGCGCCTGGCTTTCCAAGCAGGTCTTTTTCTCCTTTCGCCCACCACTGTTATAGTATGACAACCATTTTGTCGACAAGCCTTTGCCGGCCACACGACCAGCTGACGTCGGCTTACTGAGCTTATCCTTGTTCTTCATTACATTCAATGCCCTATTTAGAGTGGTGTCCCAAGGGTTGCTCTTAGTCGACCCCGCGCTACTGCTTTCAGTCACCTGCGGAAGGAATGTGAACCATTTAGAAATTTGGCTTCATTAATTAGAATGCAACCATATGGAGCTAATTACGCGGGGGTGTATTCCTTACCAGAACAAGCTCAAGCGCCCTGGTCTTCGGATCCGTGGTAAGCTCCTTTGTTTTCGGGTCCTTCTTGTACCGGGCCCTGACAAAGTTCCTGGTCTGCTTGTCACCGTATTTATCGAAGAGGGGCGGTAGGCCTTGCTCGGCACGGTCCGCCTCCTCCTTGTCCCATATAGGCTCCGCCACTCTGTAACCGCCGGGACCGAGTGTGTGTTCCCCTAAGTTCAGCTCCCGCATTTCTTTCCCCCACTGACTTGATTGGGAGTTTGCGGTGCTCGAGCAATTGATCTTGAAGTCGTTGTAGTCATCATCGATGATCGAAGGATTTTTCTCCTTGATCTTCTCATAACTCTCACCTTTCTCGATCATTCTCTTCACACTGCTTTTCCAAGTAGACAGGGCCTTGCTCATCTTCGTGAGGGCAGCATTGTTCACTTTATTCCCTTTGAGGCTTGTGTTTTCAAATTCAGCGGGGAACTTGTATCGTTCGTGCAGCTTCGTGAAGAGGAAGTTGCGCAAATTCCCTCGGTCAGGATGCCTCAGGTTCTCGGTGTTGATCGAGACGGTGCTCCGGAGAATGCACCCGAGCTGAAGCGAGTACCCCTTGACTATTCGTTCGGGCGCCGTTGGATTCCCGTCGGAGTCCACTTCGGTAACTTCCTCCTTGAGGGTGCGGAGCACGGTCGGGCGCCGGTCCTTCCGTTGCCTCTTCTGTTGGCTGCCATCTGTGTGTGCGCCGCCATCATCAGTGGTGGCATCCTCGGCGGCACCATCAGTGGTGGCATCAGTGGGGTCATCCTCGGCGGTACCATCAGTGGTCTCAGGATCGGTGGGGAAGGCGGCGTCCTCATACAAGTGAGGTTGTTCCTCCATCTCCTGGGACAGCTCCCAGAATGCCTTGCCGCCCGAACCCTCGGCCTCATCGTTGTTGGCCATGTTTCTCTCTAAATAGGAACAAAGTTTGGTCAAAAAGTTGGTTATTGTCAAGGAACTACATCATGGTCTCATCATTTAGGGTTTGTCGACACCGAGGCATCCTAAAAGCTAAGCTTTTATCATTGAGGGTTTTCCGACGCCGAGGCACCCTAAAAGCCTAAGCTTTCATCATTAGTCACAAGTACCCCGGCCCATGCATTAGTCACAAGTACCCCATATGTCCTATTTTTAGCAAAGTCATGCTAAAATTCACGGAAAATTTCAGCATGACCTTTGCTGAAAATAGGACATATGGAGTACCCGAATTTGCTGGAACGGAAGTTAATCGACATTCCAGCAAACTCAAGGGCCTCTCGGGTGGACAAGGCAAAAAAGGCCTTCATCACAACATGCAAAAAAGAGAGAGTCACGGACAGTGACATGATACATTTTCATAAAAGCTTGTGGAGCCCGGGGCATCTGAACATTAAGCCCGACTAAGGTGCGCCTGTACCACACCTTAGTATTCTGCAGGACTACACACTGTACCAAGAACTGATTGTCGCTGCTACTATTTATTGGACAGCAGTATCTTGCAGAACAAGAGATGCTAAGTTTTAAATCATATATTTGCATTCTTATAAAGTTAATAATCACTGAAATAGGCATAAAGCTGTAGCGACCTTGCCCAAGTAAATCCAGTTATCTGTTTCTAGGAAAGAACATTGGTCATTGCAGTGTGAAACCTGAGAAACACAGCACTGACCTTAATCATATATACATATTTGACCAGACACATCAATCAAAGCAGCCTTGCAATATTATGTTCCAGTGCAGTAGAAAATTTACATCAGACTAATTAGGTCCATCTTCCTTTATTTGAGATAGTTAGCTGGAACTTATGAGTAAAACACAAGTCTAATACCAGCGAAAAAATCTAGCATCTTAACCATTAATTTGAGATAGTTTGGTTTGGTGGTTTCAGTTTCCAGCCTGATTGGTGATGGTAGTTTGAGTTTGAGGTACCAGTTTAATCTCCAGATTCATCATAGCTTAAGAAAATGATGTGCTAACTGCAAGTCAGACAGCATCTCAATCTCAATCTCAATCTCAATCTCATCTCATCCAGAGGAGAGTGACAACCAAATCAACGGAAACAATTATGGTACCCATTAAACTAGGAGACAACATTCAGACGCCAGCAGCCATTAAACCAAATCAAGCAACCAAATCAATCAGGCCCTGTTTGATAGTAAAGTATTTTCTAAGTATTCTAAGAATACTGCAGTTTCTTCAAATATCATAGTTTTATTTACTGTGACCTGTTTGGTTAGCACTAAATATTGTGTTATTAAAACTAGAGTATTCTTATTAAAACTAGAGTATTCTTAAGTAATTTCTCTGCATATAAACTAGAGTATTGTGGATCATCTTTTTCTGTCTTACTGCTACAGGTATGTTAAACGGGCAAAAATGCTCAAAACTGTTTTCACTTTGCTTATGTAAAGTACTTTCTATCTTCTTATATTTTCACCAGCTTTTATTGTAAGTATTTCCCCTGTGAATACCACTTATGTGGTTGTAGGCCACTAGGTTGTACTGTTCTTCTTTCTTGTATTGAGTATTTGCCCTGAAGATTTCAAACTTGTAGGCCACTAGGTTGTACTGTTCTTCTTTCTTTCCTGTTGTAATTTGAAAGTCCAGGGTGTTGCATGTAAGTCAACACAGACCAGCAAGGCCAGGATGTTTGCTGAATCATATACCAGAAACAGTTAATGATCTTCTCTTTCCTCACAAAATCCAAAATAATGCTAAAGATTTTGGGTTTTGCTACAATTGAAGGCAGGGTTCCTCTCGTTAAGAAGGGTTTTGAGGAAAGCATGTTATTGTTTTTTTTGTCGTCTCCTTATAATAGTACGAGCCAACACCGGATTCAACTTGTTATACCGGATTCAACACCGGAAAGCATGGTATTGAGTTCAACTTGTTGTGTGTAGATTCCTATGGCCGTCAGGTTGAATGTCATGGAATGGATGGATGATGGTGCATACCAGAAACTGAGATGCAGCGAGGGGGAGAGGGGGAGAGGA
>NC_041383.1:820812173-820812890 GCF_002162155.2 Triticum dicoccoides | reverse complement strand
GACGAGGTCCGGGTGGTGGTGGTGCTCCGGCGACGGTGGTGTTGTCGGGGCGGCGTCCAGGCCACCGGCGACGAGGGAGGCGGGGCGATGGCGTCAAACGAGGTGGGGCGACGGGGAGAGCAGCGCCGAGGAGACGAGGACGACGGGGCGGCGTCGAGGCGGCGGGGCAGCGGCGTCGGGAGAGGAGAGTGGAAGGGGATCGAGGGCGAGGGCGAGGGAGAGAGAGGGGATAGGCGAGGGCGAGGGAGAGAGAGGGGAAGGGGATCGAGGGCGAGGGCACAATACTAATGGCGCACCACCCCTCGGTGCGCCATAAGTACATACATACTAATGGCGCACCTCGCCCTGGTGCGCCATTAGTATTTTTTTTTATTTCTGCTCGAGCCAACAGGTTATCTTCCACCTGACCTGACCCACAACAAGTTCCCTCTACTAGCTCGACTGGTCAGCAGCCAGTTCTCACAGCAGGAGGTCCTGGGTTCGATTCCCAGGCTCCACAAATTTTTTTATGCATTTAAAATGCTGTTTGATACTTATTTGAGTTTAAATATGTTCAAACTTGTTTAAATCATAACAGTAATATTTTTTTATAAGACAATAATAATTTTATAAAAAATATCATCAAACAGTAATGCCGGTGGAGCGGGGGAGGGTGCGGGGGTGCGGGGGGTCGGCGGCGGCGGTTGAGTAGGGGAGGGGTGCGGGAGGTCGGCGGCG
>NC_041383.1:820746665-820812040 GCF_002162155.2 Triticum dicoccoides | reverse complement strand
CGGCGGCCGGTGGACCGGGGGGTGCTCGGCGGCGAGGGGGACCGGATCTGGCGAGGTGGGATAGCGATCGAGATGGAGGGGGATCGAGATCGAGTGTCCATGAAATTTAAAAATATTCATGATAGTTCAAAAAGTGCCCATGAAATACAATCGAGAAATGAAGGCTACGATTTAAATACAATCGATCTTAGCTAGCTATCTGTTCACAATCTTCTTGCCCTTTTTTTCGCAAATGGAGTTCTTCTGTGGAACGGACGTCCTTTAGGTAGGGTGGTCCTGCTTCTTCTTGTGGTGTATGCTGCTACTTCATCATTGTCGTCATGTTCGATCCTCGGGTCGCCGTACTTGTCGAAGTCTTGCTCATTGGCTACTCCATCCATTCCGATGATCTTTCTTTTGCCTCTCCTCACGACAACACGACTGGGCTTTGACGGGTCGGTAATGAAGAAGCATTGGTCAACTTGGGAAGCCAGTACCCATGGCTCATTTTTCGCGGTGACGTTTGCGCCCGCGGTCTTGGATTTGGCTTCGGGTATAACCATGGTGGTGAAATACCGGTCTTCTTTTAGGACGCTCTTCGCCCATCTGACACGGAACATCGGGACCTTCTCTCCAGCGTAGCTCAGCTCCCAGATCTCCTCGATCCTTCCGTAGTATCTGTCCTTGTCATTACCGGTGTAGGATTCCATCGTTACCCCGGAGTTCTGATAACCATCGCTCTTCATGTCCTTGGCCTCGGTGTAGAATGTGTAGCCGTTGATATCGTACGCCTCATAGGTCATCAGGTTGTGCTCGGCGCCCTGTGACAAGGCGAATATGAGTTGTTCTTCCACGGAAGAATCCTCATGTAAAGGGTACGACAGAAGCTTCTTCTTGAACCAACGCGTGAAACATGAGTTGTGCTCTTTGATTATATCTCCGTCCGTCCTCTGTTGGCCTCGGTCATTGTACGTCTTCTTAATAAAGGTTTTGTGCTCTACCACCCAAGGATCGACCACGTCTATGTGTTGTAGCGCGACTAGGTTTGCTCTTTCAAAGTCGGCGAGTCGACCCTCTAAGTCGACATGCATTTCGCGGCGACCCTCACGGTGACCCCATCCAGCGAGCCTGTCGAGGTGCCTGTTGACGGGAAGACCAACGGGGTTCTCAATGCCTAGATAATTCATGCAGTAGGAGATGCACTCTTCGGTCAGAAAGCCCCTGGCTATACTTCCCTCTGGACGTGACATGTTGCGAACGTATCCTTTGATGACACCATTCATCCTTTCGAACGACATCATGCTGTGCAGGAACGTCGGCCCAAGTTGGATGATATCCTCCACTATATGGACCAGTAGATGCACCATAACGTCGAAGAATGCGGGCGGGAAGTACATCTCAAGCTCTCATAGTATCACCACGATCTCTTCCTGTAGCCTTCTGAGTTGCCTCACGCCAATCGACTTCTGAGAGATGACGTCGAAAAAGTTGCATAGGCCAAATAGCGTTTCACGGACGTGCGCGTCCATGATCCCACGAATTGCAACTGGAAGTATCTGCGTCATCAGCACGTGACAGTCGTGAGACTTCATCCCACTGAACTTCTGCTTCGCTGGGTCTAGGTATCTGCTTATCTTCCCCGCGTAACCGTAAGGAAGTTTTACTCCTAGGAGGCAGGTGAAAAACTGCTCGATCTCCTCCTGACTTAGAGTGAAGCACGCGGGAGGGTAGTCATTTCCGGTCTTCTTGGCCTTTTTGCCTTTGCGACGACTTACTGTGTCCTGCTTCGCCTTATCATCATCATCATCATCATCATCATCATCATCATCATCATCATCATCATCATTAGCGTGAAGCTCCTGCCTGATGCCCATTGATTTCAAGTCTGCCCTTGCTTTCGGCCCATCTTTGGTCCTCTCTGGCATGTTGAGCAGGGTACCAAGCAGACTCTCGCACACGTTCTTCGTGATATGCATGACATCAAGGCTGTGAGGCACACGGTAGATCTTCCAGTACGTCAAGTCCCAGAAAACAGACCTCGTTTTCCATACCTTCAGCAGCGGCTCTGGCGCCTTTCGCTTCTTTTCCGGCTCTGTGGCTTTTTTCTTCTTTCCAGGCAGTGGGCAGTCTTTCCAATTTTTCAACAGCTTGTCTATTTCCTCGCCGCTCCTCGTACACGGGCGTTTTCGGGGTTCGGTTTCACCATCGAACATATCCTTGCGTTTCCTCCACGGGTCATCGTCGCGAAGCCACCTTCGATGTCCCATGAACACGGTTTTCGAAGACCCGGGATCTCTATCTAGCTAGCGATACGTTGTGTCATCCATGCACCTTACACATCCAGAAAATCCGTGGACTACCTGCCCCGCGAGATATCCGTAACCGAGATAGTCGTGCACCGTCGTGAGCAGTGCGGCTCTCATAGGGAAATATTCTTTCTCTGCGGCGTCCCACGTATTGGCTGGCGTTTTCCACAGCGTGTCAAGCTCCTCTTTCAGCAGCCCCAGATACAGATTGATGTCGTTCCTTGGTTGTTTCGGCCTTTCAATTAGCATACTCATGTCAATGTACTTCCTCTTCATGCACAACCAGGGGGGAAGGTTGTACATCCACACAAACACAGGCCAGGTGCTATGTGTGCTTCTCTGGCTGTCAAACGGATTGACTCCATCGGTGCTCGCGCCCAGCACGATGTTCCTTGGATCCTTCCCAAATTCTGGGTCTTCGAAGTTCAACGCTTGCCACTGGCTCGCATCCTTAGGGTGACTCAGCATCTTGTCTTTTTTATCTATCTCCGGATCATTTGCGTCATCTTCTTGCTTCTTCTCCTCCCTATCCGCGTGCCAACGCAGGAGCTTTGCTACCTTAGGGTCCGCGAAATACCGCTGCAGACGAGGAGTGATCGGAAAGTACCACACCACTTTTCGAGGAGCTTTCTTCCTCTTCTTGTATCGAGTGACGCCGCAAGCCGGAGATATGGTAGACTCCGCGTGCTCATCGCGATAAATGATGCAATTGTTCATGGACACATGGTATTTCACGTGCGGTAAATCCAGAGGACACACGATTTTCTTAGCCTCCTCCAAACTGGTCGGGCACTTGTTCCCCTTGGGAAGACGTTCGTGCCAGAATGACATGTTCTCGTCGAAGCATGCGTCGGTCTTTTTGTGTTTTACCTTCATCTCCAGATCCATGAGCGTTACTTTCAGGCGGGTATCCTCAGGCCTGCATCCTTCATACAATGGAGTAACCACGTCTAACTCAAGTTGATCCATCTTGGCTTTCTCTCGGGCGGCAGCTCTTGCGTTATCCGTCTGCTTGAGAAGCAGCTCTTGAATATGAGGGTCCTGCACCCAGCCCATCGATGGTCCAGCGTTGTCTGCTCCGCCGGCATCATCATCTTCATGATCATGCCCGTCGTCTGCTCCGGCAACTTCCTCATCATCATGTCCTGCATCTTATACATGATGACTGTGTACAGCATCACCGTCGTGATCATCTCCTGGGGATTCTTCGTCTTCTCGCCCGCCCGAGCCGCGGTGGTTGTCTTGCTGCCCTCCTCATTTCTTGCCCGGCCCCCATGGACGACTTCGTAGTCATCTTCATCACCTTGCCACCGATAGCCATCCATGAAACCACGCAAGAGCAGGTGGGACCGCACCTGCCCGGAATCCGGGTCCGCAATAAGGCTCTTCAGCTTGCATCTTCGACACGGACATCTTATCTCCATCTCGTTGTTTTGAAGCATCTCGGCCTTCGCGGACCTCAAAAACCTATTCACGATGCCTTCGGTCATCGTGCGGACCATGGTCGCCTGTGGGGTAGAGCAAAACGATATTTTAGAATCAAGAAAAAATTTGGCATGACTTTCCCTAAAAATAGGACCAAAAAGAATGCTTAATGCCAAAATTCTCGCCGAAACGGAAATGAATCAACATTCCGGCAAAATATTGGCAACTATCGCATTTCAAATACCGGTACACCTCCAAACACAAACACATATGCAACACCACAAACATATGCAACACCACGAACATACATACATCTAGCTAGGCCATAAAAAGTGCATGTGCACATTGTTGTAGGGAGAACAACATAAATATAGCTTCTCCCCTTACTTACCTATCAAAACAAGGTAATTTAACCACTTAATTTGAATGAATCTATGGTGGCAATGAGGTGAAAAAGAGGAGGCACCCGAGACAAGGAGGAGGTGGAGAGAATGAAGTGGGAAGAAAGTGAGTGTGGGTAGGGGAGAGGCTGTCCAAAATATCTTGTTGCTGCCCACTTACTAATGGCACACCAACTCTAAGTGCACCATTAGTAATCCGCGTTACTAATAGCGCACCTTCTGGTAGTGCGCCATTAGTAGTTTTGCAAAAAAAAATATACTAATGGCGCACTGCTCCGCAGTGCACCATTACTAGTTTAAACTAGTAATGGCGCACGGCGGAGCAGTGCGCCATTAGTAGTTTTGCAAAAAAAGGAATAAAAAATATAATAAAAAAACAACATTAGTGGCGCACTTTCCGGCAGGTGCGCCATTACTAGTTACAACTAGTAATGGCACACTAAGTCTGGATGCGCCATTAGTATGTTTGAACAGGCGCACTAGTTCAAACAAAAAATTTTGATACTAATGGCGCACCTTGGGCAGGGTGCGCCATTAGTACTTTCAACTCTAATGGTGTATCAGAAGGTGGTGCGCCATTAGTATATACTAATGGCGCACCGCTTGTCTGGTGCGCCATTAGTGTCAATCCCATCTATAGCCCTTTTTCTAGTAATGAGAAAGAAACAAAAACCGCCCAAGAAGGCGAAAAGTTCCACACCTATTCGAGTTTTCACATGAGAGGCATGTTTTGGAATAGCAGAGGTCTTTCAGACTTGGCTAAACATAAACACATTAGTGATTGTGTGCGAGAACACGAATTAGATTTTGTGGCAATTTCCGAGGCTGGTAAATGTGACTTCCGCCGGCACATCCTCGATCACCTATCAGGTGGTTTCGACTACACATGGCATAGTCTACCAGCTCGTGGAAGGTCTGGAGGAATCCCTCTTGGAATACAGACCACGACCATGGATTTGTTGGCCTTTTCGTCCGGTGATTTTCATATCAAATTTCACCTACGAAACAGCGTTGATAACTTTACATGGAGCCTGGTCGCAGTGTATAGGGCTGTGCAGGATGAGCATAAATCTGCTTTCCTTCATGAACTAGTGAACCTGGCTAAGGATAACCCGTACCCAATGCTTATTGGAGGGAACTTTAATATCCTTAGGTACCAAGAAGAAAATAATAATGACCGCTTCGATACTCATTGGCCTTTCCTATTCAATGTTGTCATTGATAGTTTGGATCTTCGGGAGGCCTGTATGTCGGGGAGGCAGTTCACTTGGGCAAATAATCATTCTGCGCCGACGTACGAGAAGCTCGATAGGGTACTCATGGATACTGAATGGGAGCCAAAATTTCCAATGTTAACCGTGCGAGCCCTAGAGAGAATCGAGGCATTTTCGGATCATGCGCCAATCATTCTTGATTCTAATTCTACGAGCCATCCTGCCCGTCACCCTTTCAAATTTGAATTGGCATGGCTGCATCGGGATGGTTTTGTGGACATAATCAAGAACATTTGGGAGAGGCCCGCTATTGGTAGTACACTGATTCAGAGATGGAATTATAAAATAAGGGCCATGAGGCAACACCTCTCTGGATGGGCGAAACACACCAACGATTTGTACAAAAAAGAAAAGCAGCGCCTCTGTACCATCATTGATGACTTCGACAAAATTGCAGACACGCACCTTATCTCAACAAGAGATTTAATTGAAAAATCAATCTAATGAGAAGGTTGCCCGTCTATTGCGCGAAGAGGAGATCAAATACTACCAAAGGTCCAAAGCTGACTTCATCCTAATGGGAGATAGTAATACAAGATACTTCCAGTTGATCGGCAATGGTCGACATAGGAAGAAATGTATTCATAGTCTCCAACAAGATGAGGGGCGGATCGAAGGTCAGGAGGAGCTCAAAAAGTATATCACCAGATACTACAAATCTCTATTTGGGGCGCCTGATGAAGGGAATGTCACCCTTGACGAGGCTCGAACAAATGATATTGCACAAGTCACGGCGGAAGAGAACGATATGCTCACGACACCTTTCTCGGAAGAGGAGGTGAGAGCGGCGGTGTTCCAAATGGAACATAACAAAGCTCCAGGCCCTGATGGCTTCCCCGCATAATTCTATCAGAATTTCTGGGATATCATCAAGACTGACCTTTTGGAGTTGTTTAAGTGTCTTCATACCGATCAACTTGACCTATTTAGGCTAAAATTTGGAGAGATTGTCTTTTTGCCAAAAATAAAGGAGGCCGAACGGATCCAGCAATTCAGACCCATATGCCTCCTTAATGTCAGCTTCAAGACTTTCACCAAAGTGGCTGCGAATAGGTTAAACTCGATAGTCGACCATGTTGTCCGGCCATCTCAAACGGCCTTCATGCAAGGAAGGAATATACTAGATGGTGTAGTGAGACCGTCCATGAGATGCACCAAAAAAACAAAAGTGGAGTGGTATTCAAAATTGACTTTGAAAAAGCCTATGACAAGGTCAAGTGGTCTTTCCTCCAACAGGCCCTAAGGATGACAGGTTTCTGCGATAAATGGCGCCAGTGTATCCAAAATTTTGTAACTGAAGGTAGTGTGGCCATCAAAGTCAATGATGATGTAGGTCACTACTTTCAGACAAAAAAAAGGACTACGACAGGGTGACCCCATGTCCCCAATGTTATTTAACATTGTTGCTGACATGTTGGCTATTCTGATTGAGCGCGCCAAGTAGGATGGCCAGATTGCGGGAGTTGTGTCACACCTTGTGGATGGTGGCCTCGCTATTTTGTAATATGCCAATGACACAACTCTTTTTATGGAACATGACCTGGACAAAGCTCGAAATCTGAAGTTTTTGCTTTTAGCGTTTGAGCAAATGTCGGGCCTCAAAATCAAATTTCATAAAAAGCGAATTGTTCTGCTTCGGAGAAGCCATTGATGTGGTGGCCGATTATGCTGACCTGTTTGGTTGTCACTTGGCCAATTCCCAATTAAATATCTAGGAATACCGGTTCATTATCGGCGTCTCACCATTGCTGAGTGGAAGCATGTGGAGGAGCGTTTAGAGAAACAGTTGAGCAGCTGGAAAGAAAAACTGCTCTCAGTTGGAGGTCGGCTGGTTTTGATTAACTCCGTCCTCACAAACATGATTCTCTATATGCTTTCTTTCTTCCAACTCCCAAAAAGGGTGCTGCAAAGACTTGACTACTTTAGATCCAGATTTTTTTGGCAAGGAGATGGTGAAAAGAAAAAATACAGGCTGGTCAAATGGAGCGTGGTTTGTAGGCCTAAAGACCAAGGTGGCCTCGGAATTCATAACCTGCAGGTCAAGAATGAGGCCCTTCTTAGTAAATGGTTATTTAAACTTCTTACTGAGGAAGGTGTTTTGCAAACCATGTTGCGCAATAAGTATCTAGGCCAAAAAGCGGTTTCTCAGGCATATTGGAAACCTGGCGACTCGCACTTTTGGGCTGGCCTAATGGCGGCAAAGAAACATCTCTTTCGCTTTGAGTCTTTTGCGATAAAGGACAAGTCGGAGATTCGGTTCTGGGAAGACATATGGCTAGGCAACGCCAGTCTCAGAGAACAATATGCAGCCTTATATACCATTGCTCGCGAAAAGAATAATACTATTGCGCACGTGCTCAGTTCCTCCCCTCCGAATATTTCGTTCAGGCGGGATTTGATTGGCCCCCCGACTTGTGTCATGGCACAATCTTTTATCCCGGCTGGATTCGATTAACCTGACACATGGCCGGGATGTGTTTCGCTGGAATCTTAATACGTCAGGGTCTTTCAGAGTAGACTCTATGTACTGCGCACTCGTGCACTCTGAGGTACCATCGTATAATAAAAAGAAAATTTGGAAGTCTAAGATTCCACTTAAAGTGAAAATCTTCATATGGTATCTTCGTAAGGGAGTTGTGTTAACCAAAGACAACCTTGCACGGCGCAACTGGCCAGGGAGTAAGAAGTGTTCTTTTTATACTCATGACGAGACAATCAAACACCTCTTTTTCCAATGCAAGTTCGCCCGTTCTACGTGGTCAGTCATCTAAATAGCGTCAAATTTATTGTATCCGTCCACAAGTGTTGCCAATATTTTTGGTCATTGGTTGAACGGTATTACAAATACGTTCAAAACGCTAATTAGGGTGGGAGCGTATGCCTTAATTTGGTTGCTCTGGCTATGTAGAAATGATTTGGTTTTTAATGAAAAAAATGCCTCTCCTCTGCAGGTTATTTTCCGGTGTACGCACACGCTACGTACGTGGTCTATACTACAACGACCAGAGTACCAACCGCTGTTCATGGTAGTGTGTACGCGATTGGAGCAGGTGGCTATGGAGGTTTTTTCCCAACATGGGTGGCAGCATAATCTACGAATCGACCCACCAACCCCTTCGACATAGGCATAGTGTCGGCCTATAGGGCTCTACTATTGCCGATTTGTCGGTTTTTCATTTCATGAATTTTTGTCAGATTTCTGGTTTTGGCTGTGTGCATCCTAGTTATGCAGAGGCCGGGTGTAACTCATAATGCTTTGTATCCGTTTGATGCTACATTTTGAGATAATAAAGTCGCCTATTATCAAAAAAATGTTGCCTATTTCCCAGTTCAAAGGCAATGGCGTGTATTTAAAGCTGAATATAAACAAAGTTGGGGAACACAAACAGAGATTGGTGAAACCGCCTCGGGAGACAGCTCGCCACACAACATTGCCGGGGCTCACACGAACATGAACCCGAAGCCAAAGTTGCGGCCCCTAGGCCGGCGATGATGGGCGCAGACGGCGCTGACGGCTCACCCGGCCGCAGCGGACGAGCTCAAGGCCCGATTCGCCACCACGAGGGGATCAACGGCGTGGCGCTATCTCCTCCCACCAAATCTTTATTTTTAGGTAACCTCGGACTAAATCAATGGTGTTGTTACCAACACTATACTACCAATGTTGTGGGATTGGAAATATGTGTTGATGGTTTGTGGAATTTCAAGTTTCAAATTCTGCTTCAGTATACGCACGCATGGGTTATGGTGATTTATCTCTCACGTTTTGCGTTCAGTATCCTCGTCTGAACCCTACACAAATCACTGAGTGGATGTGAGATGAGTTCAGGCACGATGTACTCTGTTTCCTCAAGAGAAGAAGAACCAAACACCATCTTCAAAGCTGATCCTCTCAATTTTCTCCCCCTGCTACGTTCTTCGCTTGGTCTCTGCCCAAGACAGAGTCTACGGGGCTTGTGATTCACCCAGCAATCCATGCATGCTTCTGTGTTTACTCTTTACGCGTGTGATTGGATAGCAGTTGTTTGATTTGATCCTGATGTGGTTTGAACATTAAAAAATGGAAATGAAGAAATGGTTCGCAATGGGAGTTGGTCATATTTGTGCCTGGCCCATTACAAATATAGGTTAGCACAAGAGATGCCTCAGTGTCAAGGCCACCCTGGAGCCACCTGACGATGGGCCCCGGAGCCAGGCAGGCCCAAGTCAAGTAACCATTGACTCAGTCGACAGCCAAGTGGACAAGGCGTGACGAGGAGATGCGCGGCGATTGGCCACGGATGCCAACTGGCGACTGCTACATATAGTCTAGCATGTGTGTGGGAGTGGGTATGCATTTTGTACTCGACTTGTATCGGAGCTGATCTCCAGAACTCCTTCCTTCCCTTCTAAGCAACAGATCTCCTTCTTCTTCCTTCCTTCTCTTCGCTACCCAGATCCGCCGCGAGCAGGGCACGTTACATCTGGTATCAGAGGTCCAGTCCATCGATCTGGAGACCGCATACCCCAAGCCCCGCTACCACACCAAACAAGCACTCAAGACGGCGGGGATGGAGGAGCAGCTCGCCGCGCTCATCAAATCGGTCAACGACGGCAGAGCGGCCAGCGAGACCCGATTCGACGCGATCCAGACGTCGTTGGAACTCTGGAGGCCGGCGGTGTCCCATCTCCAGCAGCAAGTGGATGAGCTGCGTACCCAAGTGGGACGCATCGCCCTTCACCCAACCCTGGCGCCGCCCCCGGATCCGATCCCGGAGGGCGACGCGGTGGTGCGACCGGCGGCGACGACAGCTACGAGCGCCCCCGACCACCACGGGCCACAAGGCCGCGGCGAGATCGACGACACCGGGGGCCAGACATATGGCGTGGTCACCACCCATGTGCTGCCTCCGGTTAAGGGTACGTTCCTGACCGGGCCTTCCTCCTCCCTTACCAACCATACGACAGCGATCGAGCCGCCCGCACCACACTCCACTCCGTTTAGTTGGTCATTGCCCAAACTGGATTTTCCTCCCTTTGATGGAGAAAATCCCCAATTCTGGCGAACTCGATGCGGAAAGTACTTTTCAGTCTATGGTGTTCACTCAGATCTATGGGTGCGCGTGGCTACCCTTCACTTCACAGGCAACTCGGCACGTTGGTTGCAATTGCACGAGTCACAGAGCAAATCGATGTCATGGGAGGAATTGTGCGCGTCACTATGCGGCAAATTTGGCCGGGAGCAGTATCAAGCTCACTTGCACCAGTTCCGCGCACTGCGTCAGACAGGCACCGTGCACAATTACATGCTGCAATTCGAGGAACTCATGCACCAGTTACTTGCACATAATCCTTCATTTGATCCTGTGTTTTTCACTACCCAATTTTTGGAAGGACTGAGACACGAAATTCGGGCTAGTGTGGTTCTTCATCAACCAAAGGACTTGGACTCCGCTTTTTCTTTGGCTTCGATGCAGGAAGAGCTACTGGAGGCGTTGCCAAGGCGGGAGTACCGTCGGCAGGAGGGGCCAGTACAGCGCGGAGGCGCTCGGCCGCTGATAGCGCTCGGAGCACCACCAGCTCGCGTTGCGGTGCCGGGAGCGCCGGTTGCGGCTGAAGACAGACGGGGTGTCGACGCAGCCAATCCACCAGACCGTCTGCGGGCGGGTGATGATCGGGTCGCCGTGCTCCGCAACTATCGTCGCGCGCGGGGCTTATGCTTCAAATGTGGGGAACGCTGGGGCCAAGGCCACCAGTGTGCCGCCACGGTCCAATTGCATGTGGTGGAAGAATTACTGGAACTCCTTCAAGCTGACCAACACTATCAAGAGCAGCCAGAAGCAGAGTCAGATGATGAAGTACTCATGTCCATCTCCAAACTAGCCACTACAGGGCAGACTACACCACACACAGTTCGATTAGTGGGGATGATTGAGTCTAAGGAAGTCTTGGTCTTGGTAGATTCGGGCAGTTCTCATAGTTTTGTGAGCGAGGCAGTGGCCGCTGCGATGCCTCATCGAGTGCAGAAGACCAACTGTTCGTCTGTTAAGATTGCTGATGGGGGAATTTTTCAATGTGACAGCATGATCCCTCGATGCTCGTGGACAACGCAAGGGCAAGTGTTTGAAACTGACCTCCGGGTGTTATCGTTGGGCTGCTATGATGTTGTTGTGGGCTTGGACTGGCTGCAGCGCTGTGGACCTATGTGGATCGACTGGGAGCAGAAGCGGTTGCAGTTTCAGCATCATGAGCAATGGATTGAGCTTGTTGGTGTGCAGCCTCAGTTACAACCAGTCGAACAGATTTCAGCTGTTCAGCTGCAGGAACTAGAGGAGCAACATGCAGTTGCACATGTCGTTCTTCTGTGCAGTGTGACAGACGCCGTGAATAGCTAGGAGTCAGGGGAGCAGTACCCAGCAGTGGCGGCAATTCTTGAGGATTTTCAGCAGGTGTTCGTTGAACCCACCACTTTACCTAAACATCGAGTGTGGGATCACAAAATTCAGCTGTTGGAAGGGACCAAACCAGTTAATATCAGACCCTATCGATACACCTCAGAGCAAAAAGCTGAGATTGAAAAACAAGTCGCAGAAATGTTGAAGCAAGGGTTGATTGTTCCAAGTGTGAGCCCCTTCTCCTCCCCAGTTCGACTTGTGAAGAAGAAGGATCAAACATGGCGCTTTTGTGTCGACTTTCGTCACCTGAATGCAATCACAGTGAAGAGGTGCTTTCCCCTACCTGTCATCGATGAATTGCTGGATGAGCTTGCAGGCTCGCGCTGGTTCTCCAAGTTGGACTTGCGCGCGGGATACCACCAGATACGTCTGGTGGAAGAGGACGAAGAGAAGACGGCCTTCACAACCCACCAAGGACACTTCCAGTTTCGAGTGCTGCCATACGGGGTAACAGGAGGCCCTAGCACGTTTCAGTCGGTTGCGAACTTTGTCTTGTCGCCAGTATTGCGCAAAGGAGTGTTGGTTTTCATGGATGACATCCTGATCCACTCAATTACATTTCAACAACATCTCACTCTCTTGCGCTAAGTCTTGCAACTGCTATCAGACAACGAGTTAGTGGCCAAGCGCTCCAAATGTACATTTGCCACAAACCAGATCGCATATCTGGGGCATCAGATCAGTGAGGATGGAGTGTCCACCTTACCAGAGCATGTTCGGGCAGTGCAGAACTGGGAGCAACCGTCCAATGTCAAAGAGTTAAGAGGATTTCTGGGACTGGCAGGACACTATTGAAACTTTGTCAAAAATTTTGGTCTGCTCAGCCGAACGCTGAATGATATGCTCAAGAAAGGAGCAGTATTTGTCTGGACTCCATTAGCAGACAAGGCATTTCAGAGTCTGAAACGAGCCTTAGTTACTGCTCCGGTGTTGGCCTTGCCGGATTTCTCGAAGCAATTCGTGGTGGAAACAGATGCCAGTGGCATAGGAATTGGCGCAGTGCTCATGCAAGAAGGGCATCCCACTACTAGGGAAAACGCTATACACAGAGGTATAGTAGTAGCGTTGGTCAAACCTCGGCGCTAGCGCTACTTAGTAGTAGCGCTTGTTGCAAAACCACACTACAACCATTATTTTAGCAGTAGCGCGTCTTCAAAGAAAAGCGCTAGTACTAAAATTCCCTCACTAGTGCCGGTAGGCTAGGAATAGTAGCAGCGCTTCTCCCAGAAGCACGCTACTGCTAAAAACATTGTAGCAGCGCGTTTGTGCTGTAGAGCGCTACTGCTATGTAAAAGAAAATAAATAGAAAATTAAGTAGAAAAGTAAATGAAAATGAAAGAAATAGAAAAAGGAGAAATGAAAAAAAGAAAATGTAAAGAAAACAAAAGAAAAAGAAAAAGAAAACAGAAAGGGTTAGCTGCAGCGCGTTTCTCTGGAACACGCTATAGCTATCTTAGCTATAGCGCGTTTTGGCAAAACGCGCTACTGCTAGTTTGACTCAAGTCCCGCCAGCCCTGACTCAAAATTTCGCTAAGTCCTCCCCCCCCCTCTCTCTACTCCCCCCTGTCCCCCAACTGCTTCATCGCTGCCGTTGCCCTGCCGCCTTCGACCACACCGCCACCGCCCGAGGCCGCCTTCGACCACACCGCCGCCGCCCGAGGCCGCCCCTCGACTTCACAGCCGCCGCCCGAGGCCGTCGTCGACCTCACTGTCGCCTCCCTCGAGCTTGCCGCCGCCGCCCTCGACCTCACCGCCGCTGCCCGAGCCAGAGCCTGCCCTCGCCGCCGACCGTAAGGCTATGCCTCTCCTGTCCCTACCCTCCTATTTCTCTCTGCTAGGGAAATTATATATATGTTGATACTGTGTTGATGTTCATATGAACCATAGGTGTTCATATGAACCCTAGATTTTTTTAGGGCAGTAGGCATTTTATAGCATTTAGGAAAAATGATTAGCAATTTTTTTAGGAAATTAGCTAGGGCAATTTTTATGAAAATTCCTAAACAGTAATTCCATTTAGCTTTAAACTAATAGAGGGTATATAAATAATAGTAGTATTTGGATTTAAATTAACAGAGGGTATAAACAAAAAACACTTAGCTATAAATTTTTTTTTGACTACGGACCTGAATTTGTTCCAAATTTCATTCAAGTGAAATTTGAATTATTTGGACTATGGACCTGAATATTTTTGAAGAAATTGGGTGTAGGTACTAAGGTCTTGCTGTGGAAATTCTGGTGAGGTCAAAAGGGTTAGAGAAAATGTAGTTCCTAGACTTTTAGCTTTAGACAAAAAACAAAAGTATTTAGCTATAAATAAAAAACTGTAGCTATGGCATTTAGCTATAAACAAAAAACAGAATTGTTTTCCTTTTCAAAAACTTGGTCAAACAGAACAGTAGCTATATGTCATTGATGTTCATTTGCATATTCCATTATTGTTGATTATATCTTTTCATTGAAGTGGCCATGTTATATGCAAATTCCTCAATAGTGTTTGCTCGTGTTATATCTTTTCATTGAAGTTGTTCGATTGTGCCCAAGTGGCTTTGTTGTTTTCAGGGAATGATGTTGAGTGGCCTATATTTTGCCGAAATGTTGATTCATTTCTGTTCCGGCAAATTTCAGGTTCTTGATTTGTCAACTTTTTAGCAAAGGTCATGCCGACATTTTCCGTGAATTTCGGCATGACTTGTGCTACAAACTAGGACATATCGAGTGCCCGAGATTTGCCGCACCAGGAAGGAGTCAACATTCCTGCAAAACAATAGTCCTTTTTTATGTCATTATTCATTTTATTAGGTCTAGAATTGATTGACTAGATTTAATCATAGGAAACATGGCTAGCAACGATAAAGGACAGGGTTCTGGTGATTGCGACGACGTCTACCGGGCGGCAGACGAATATTTTAGCCTTACCGACGATCAACCGATGTTGTTGCTGGGCCCACCGGTGGCATCGGGGACTGAGACCGACAGGCAGACCGGTGCTGAGACTGAGACCGGCGCTGAGATTCAGACCGGCATTGAGACCGGCGCTAAGACCGGTGCTGCCTGGGGAGCGGAGCCGGTGTAGAACCGAAAGCAAAGAGGCAACGGGTTCCTAACAAACTCAGGACTACTAGACTGGTGGTCACGAAGGTGGACGACGGCAATTTTGAGCCAAAGGCGCCCGAGGAAGCGCGCGCGTGCTACGGCTATCAAATAGGCTACATCGTACGGACAACCGCCACCATCAACGATGAGAAACTGCAGAAGATAGAAAATATGAGGAGCTCCCTCCTAAAGAAGTTTCACCAGATATTCTTGTTCCCGAGCCGGAATGAGAAGGATTATGAAGATCCAGACGAGGACCCGGCAATGAAGAAGATAAACAAACACGCCATGACCAAGTTTAGCGACGCGTTGGCCGCCTGGAAAAATCGAGTGAAAGCAAAGATCAACGCGGGGTACCCTACTCCGAGATTGTAAAGGATAATCCGACAATCACAGAAGAGCAGTTTCAAATATTCAAGGAGGCTTGCGACGCCGAAGCTGCAAAAAAAAGTCTAAGTACATGAAGGGGCTTCAAAAGAGGAACATTGGGAGCCACCACCTCGGAAGCCGTGGTTAAGGCGGAAAGAGGTCCAAATGGGCCAAGGAGGACGCGGAAGCCGCGAGTCTGGGCATCCCAGACCCCTTGGCGGATTTCACCGTCCCGCAGGAGCATGACGTCCTGAGGGACCGGCACCGTTGGGACCCAGTGAAGAAGATTTATGAGACAACACCGGTCATTACGGAGTTCATGAGACTGCTGGTAATTTTAGTTTCTGATCAATTCGACTGCACACATTAGTCATATTTGTAAACGATCCTTGTGCCTTTTGCAGAGAGAGCAGCACCGGATTGCGGCCGAAAGCGACTCACCGTCTGAGGCATTGGCGAGGCCCAAGTGGGACACTCCATTCAACCGGGCGTCGAACATATTGAAACGACAACCGGTGGATACTCGACCGTCGTATGGACGCGTGCACGGTGTCGGAGACGGCGCCACGTGGAAGAAGTACTACTGTGAGACCACGGAGGAGAGAAAGGAAAGACGGAGGTTAACTGAAGAAAACATCGACAAGAAGGTTGAGATTGCGGTTGAGAAGAAATCATCTCAGACAGTCGCAACAGCGGCAGCTGCCGCAAAACAGGTGGTTGCAGATTTTTCTACTTCCTTGGTGACGGGCGTTATCACTTGGACAAGGAAAAATCCAGAAAAAAATGCAGAGGACTTTCCCCTTGCTGACTTCTTGGAAGCACCTGCTCCCGCACCGGCTCCCGCACCTGCTCCCACACCGGCTCCCGCACCGGACGTGCTCGGCGGTGCTTCGTCTTCGGCTGAGCTCGACGCCCTCACGGTATCTGTCACACCGGCCCCCTTCAATATAAATGTATAATCTCCCGTTTTCGTTGCCTTTCATATGTCTCACGTCGCAGACTTTTCTTTGCAGGCCGACGAAACCCCGTGCACCATATTGTACACCATCGGCGACCAGAAGGTGGATGTGGGGAAGGCGACAATAATGAAGCCGAAGGAACCATTGTTCCACAGCCGGCCGATCCCCCTGAACGTCTTCAAGGTTTCCATGGCCAGTGTCGAACCGGGCCACAAGAATTTGCCTCCTCCAACACTACTGGTGGATGACGAGGAGACACCGCGACGGCTTGGTGATTGTTGCAATGGGTGGGTCCTGTTGTGGCCAAAGAGTCTGCTTCGTCTGGAGGCGGCCGGGAGCACACCCACGAGCACACAACCTCAGCAAGGTATGAACATCAACACCCCACCTACCCAATTAGCGTCGGGTGTCGGGTTGGGTGATAGCGGACGGGGTAAGGAGGAGGCTCCATTAGTCGCTGATGACATCGCCATGGATGAGGATGAGGATGACGATGGCGCTGAACAGTATGTCCATACTGGCGCCTCCTCGGGGTTTGAGCATCATGAGTGGGTGCCTGAATTACCGTCTCAATGTATTATTGACGACCTTCCAGTAGTAAAGAAGTCTAGGAAGAGAGCGAGGAAAGGCAAAAAAGCTGATTCTATGATCCAGCCGCCTCAGCAGCCTCGGCTTCAGGACCGTATAGATATCCCCGATGCGGATAAATGGCATATCCCCGGTCAACCAATCCTACCTGCAACAGTGCTACGGGCCAGATTCGGCGATCTAAGGAGACTTCATGACGATGTGCTGCGGGTAGAGAAAGGCCTCATCGCCTTGAAAGATCCAGGATACCCACTCTACGTGGTTAACGTTCTGCAGCAAATGTCGTACGTCGACAGCTTCCCTGCGGATAAGTTCTTCCTCCGATTCGATTACATATTCGACATGTTTCACGTGAAGAAGCTGGATTTTACGTTTGTCCGCCTTTATGCCTTGCACATGAACTACATCATTGGGGTTGAGCAGATACGTCATATCTGTGTCGCTGACCCGTACTACATGCACGAGAGCTTCTTGGGAGTCTGTGCAGAGCAGCGTGAATGCGCAAGGGATTACATCGTCAGTTTCATGCTCGCCAATAAGGACAAGGAGGCGATTCTCGTGCCTTATCATCCCGTGTAAGTCATCCGCGCTGCTATCCTTCCTTCGATTACAATAATTCATTTGCACGGTGGAGGCTAATTCATTTGAGGTGTACTTATTTTGCGCAGCGGCGGGCGCACCGTCCTCATCATCCTCTACCCCCGATTCTCCCACGCTCTTTACTTGGACTCGTCGAAGAACATTCACAAAAAGGATTACACCCATATCAAAGATGTTCTCGACAGTGCTATGTTTTACTACCAAGCAAGGGGTGGAGAGGTTAGGGACAAGAAGAGAAGGGGCGGCAGGGCCGCCTTCAGCCATAAGACTGACTTCTGCTGCATCCAACCGAACGATTCTCTTAATGATGGATTCGATGTCCTACACCACATGCTGGAGTACAGACGGGATCACCAGAACCTTCACATGTCACCTAGATCTGGCGATGCCCATGTTCTGCAATGGGCAAAGGACATAGGATATATCGAGGATCATCGACTTCGAGCTGAGTTTTATAACATCCAGCGCGAACTTGCCCAAATCATCATGAAAGAGGTCGTCGGAAAAACAGGGATGTTCTACGGAGAAGGACAAATGTCGCGGGAAGACGTCCGAACATGGATAGCCTCTCAGCGTCTCGACATGAAGCCTTTCACTAAGCTCGGGGACTATCTCCCTGACCTCGATGGATGGCACGGCATGTTGGAGTGATTGTCGATATATGACAATGTGTCTGTTTAGTTCATACTTTCTGTATCACAAAACTTTGAGTTATGCACAGTGAAACTTTATTTGTGATGTAATTAAACCATCCTCCTCCTAGACTAGCGAAGATCACTCTAGTTAGGGCATTTTGGGTACGATGAACTTTGTTATTTATGCTTATGATATGTTGTTTCTATTTTTGTCAAGTCTGTCTCTTTCTGTTGCTCAACTATATATGTTGCATATCATCGACTCATGTGACGATGCAGGTGCATAGATCATCGATGGCGAAGAAGTGCTACGCCAGGAGTATATATACGATGAGTGGCCGGAGTGTCAGGCCCAGGTGTTGCCGGTTTCCGGTTTTCGAGCGACAGGTAGTAGTTAGTTTAGGTTCACGCTAATGCGAGAGAGGGATACGAACTCATGTACTCCAAGTGATAGCTCTTCTCGCGTATACCATTGTTTAGATGGATAACGATGTATTTGCAAGTAATCAACGACTTGTATCGCTATTTTCGAGATGATGATGAGAGACCACTTTTGTGTTGGATGATGATTATGATGAGACTATTTGTATGTATATGCTATGATTACATTCGTGGTCTCGCAGGCATTTGTATGTGTGTCATGATGACATTTCTATGTGCTAAAGATTCTTCTATAAAGCCTGTTCAAATACAAAACAAATATGCCCCCAAAAAACAAAAAACCTGTTAAATTAGCAGTAGCGAGTGTATAAAAGTTAGCAGCAGCGCCGCGATAGCAGTAGCGCGTTGTTGCAAAGGGCGCTAGAGCTACTAGCAGTAGCGAGCTCCCAGTAACCGCGCTGTTGCTACACTTGTGTAGCAGTAGCGCCGGTGACCACGCGCTACTGCTATATGTTAGCTGTAGCACCTTATTAGTAGCCCCCCTCCCCGCGCTACTGATACACCTAAAATCCGCGCTGCTGCTAGCCTTTTCCCTAGTAGTGTCCCGTCGCGTACTTGAGCAAGAGTTTAGCCCCTCGTAACCTTGGGTTGTCAACATACGAAAAGGAATGCCTGGCTCTACTCCTTGCCGTTCATCATTGGCGCCCATACTTGCAACATTCAGAATTCATCATCCGCACCGATCAACGCAGCCTGCTCAACTTGAAGGATCAAAGACTCAATACGCCTATCCAGCAGAGGGCCTTTACCAAGTTGGTGGGGCTACGATTCCAGATTCAATACAAGGCTGGAGTGTCTAATAGGGCTGCTGATGCCCTGTCCCGACGCGCCCAAGACAAATCCCAGGAGCTGGCGGCAATCGCCCTGGCCAAACCAGCTTGGCTGCAACCAATATTGGACAGCTATCAACAAGACCCCGCGACTCAACGACTGATGTCGTGACTTGCATTGGATGAAAACAGAGATCCTGGATATGCTATACAGGATGGAGTGATTCGTTTTCAAGGACGCATCTGGATCGGGGATGACCCTCAAACTCAGGAATCTTTGATCAAGGCCCTACATGACAGTGCAGTCGGGGGGCACTCAGGATTCCATGCCACCTATCATAGAGTGCGACGCTTGTTTGCTTGGAAAGGGCTCAAAGACATGGTTCGTCAGTTTGTTCGTCAGTGCACAACTTGTCAGCAAGCAAAGACAGAACGGGTCACTCCAACGGGGCTGCTTTAGCCTCTACCAATTCCCAAGCGTCCATGGGCAGTCATATCATTGGATTTCATTGAAGGCCTTCCAAAATTCAATGGCTATGATGTGATTCTAGTGGTGGTTGACAAGTTTTCGAAATATAGGCATTTTGTGCCACTGAAGCATCCATACACAACTTTCTCAGTGGCTACAGCCTTCATGCAACACATCTTCAAGCTGCATGGTCTTCCGTTGGCTATCATCTCGGACCGCGGCCGGATATTCACTAGCAGTTTGTGGCAGGAACTCTTTAAGTTAGCTCAAACTCAGTTGTGCATGAGCTCGTCATACCACCCGCAGACGGACGGACAGACGGAGCGGGTAAATCAATGTCTGGAGACATACCTTCGGTTCTCTGTCCATGCTTGCCCCAAGAATTGGTACAGATGGCTATTCCTTGCAGAATACTGGTATAATACCACCTTTCACTCAGCTCTGGGGAGAACTCCATATGAAGTAATCTATGGCACTCTGCCAAGAGAATTTGGGGTCACGCAAGTGGATGACTGCAGTGTGCCCGACCTAGCAACATGGCTGAAGGAAAGGGAAGTGATGATAGACCTGCTACAACAACAACTGAAACAGGCTCAGGACAGGATGAAAAGGCAAGCAGACAAAAAGAGCACAGACCGGGAGTTTGAAGTGGGTGATTCAGTCTTCTTGCGTTTGCCCTTCATTCAGACATCCGCCGCACAACGCCCGTTCCAGAAGCTCGCATTTCGTTACTATGGACCATACAAGATTGTGGCTAGAGTTGGCAAGGTAGCTTACAAACTTCACTTGCCAGCAGGGAGCAAGATCCACCCGGTGGTGCACGTGTCGCAGCTGAAGAAAGCGATTGGCAGCGACGCCTTAGTCGAACAAGAATTACCCCCGAACACTGAGATCCTTGGTATGGAGCATGAACCAGTGGCGATCATCGGAGAGCGCACGGTCAAGACGAACATTGGGGATGTCCAGAAGGTTTGTGTGCACTGGTCCGAGTTGCCCATTTCCTTGGCCACCTGGGAAGATCCAAAGCAACTGCGCCAGCGTTTTCCTCTCTTCACGGCTTGGGGGCAAGCCGTTTCCCAAGGGGGGGAGAATGTCAAGGCCACCCTGGAGCCACCTGACGATGGGCCCCGGAGCCAGGCAGGCCCAAGTCAAGCAACCATCGACCCAGTCGACAGCCAGGTGGACAAGGCGTGACGAGGAGATGCGCGGCGATTGGCCACGGATGCCAACTGGCGACTGCTACATATAGTCTAGCGTGTGTGTGGGAGTGGGTATGCATTTTGTACTCGACTTGTATCGGAGCTGATCTCCAGAACTCCTTCCTTCCCTTCTAAGCAACAGATCTCCTTCTTCTTCCTTCCTTCTCTTTGCTACCCAGATCCGCCGCGAGCAGGGCACGTTACACTCAGTTATCCAACGGTAACAACTGCCTCGAAGGGAAGGTCCTATAGGACGCTTTGTGCATCTAATTCTCAGATTGCCACACAAGGGAACATGTAGTGCTTGACTGGTCTACCGATTGTCGCAATGTAGCAACTCGGTTGTTGTAACTACCGTTTCCTACGAAAAGTTTTTTGAAAAAATTGACTTAAAAAAAACTATAAAAATTATTCAAAATTTGTGAACATATTTTTGCAAACATGATCATTTTTCAAAATTTTGACGAATTTTTCAAATGTGCAAACAGTTTTTTAGGGAAAAAATTTAAATGCATTTTTTCCAAAGTTCTTAACATTCTTTGAATGCATGAATTATTTTTCAAATTTATGAAGAATTTTTTAAAGTAGAATTTTGAAAAGCTGAATATATGTTTTTGCAATTTTTAACATTTTCCAAACTTACGAACATTTTTTGCAAAGTCAATCAATTCTTCAGTATTTTGATATTTTTTAAGAAATAGGAAATATTTTCTAAAAAACCTTAATATTTTTAAAATTTATGAACATGTTTCATAATTCTGAACATTTTTTTATTTTTGATGAGAATATGAAGATCAAGTGAAAAATAAAGAAAGCCCAAAATAAACATGTAAAGAGGAAAAAAACGATATGGAACCAGGGCTCCAAAACAGGATGTTGTAGTATGTTTGCTATCTAACATTGACGGCCATTTTTTTAAAAAAACCATCAACTTTATTTAATAGAAATAATCGTTACATCGTCTATAAGAAGCGGGACAATACTCTCCTTGGGTTCCTCCATCCACTCCGAAGTACTGGAATATTTTGCTAATCTAGCTAGTTCATGAGCTACTTTGTTTGCTTCTCTATTACAATGCTCGAATCTACTAATAGGAAAATCACAAGCCATAAAAAACAATCCTCGAAAATTGCAGCCGCCGCTCCTGAAGAGTATTTTCCGTTCTTTATTATGTCAATTACTTGCTGTCAGAATTGATAATAAGCCGATTGCAACCCCTTTTTGTGGTAACAAAAGGCCAAACCTAAGTCCCAACGCTTCCGCTGTCAGGGCATCCGCAGGGCACTCAATCTTCCAATTTGCACCTATAATGAAATTTCCTTTGTCATCTCTTATAACAGCACCCGCTGTGCCCCTTAGTTGGTCATGACCAAAAGAAGCATCCACGTTTAGTTTAACTAAACCCATAGGAGGTCTGCACCATCCTCCATTCTTGTTCTCCGCCTTTCGTGAGTTGGCGTTTACATAGTTTGCCGTTAGAGCCCGGATTCCCATCGAGATTTGGGGCGCCTTGTTTGTGTGAAACGACATTTTGATGCTCAATGCATCACATAGGAATTGCCGGCTCCTAGTCGATCTTCTCTCATTTACCTTTGCTCTAGCGTGGGTTGTGGGCTCCCAGCTACAAGGTTGGGTTTGCGTTCCTTGGGCTGCTAAGACCATATGACTAATGATGAATGAATGAATTATGGCTTTCCCATGAAAAAAAGAGTAAGAATTATGGTTTATTGTGCCACCAACAACATTATGATGGACTACAGTCTACACAGTTAGCAGTCCCATTGCTGCCCCTTCTCCTCCTCCAGCTCCGGCAAGTTCGGAGGCAGGCCCACTATGATCCAGGCGGCACGCCTTGCCCGGATCTCCTCTTTGATCTAGAAGTGGCATAGGGTATGTGGTATTCTTCTGCCAGGCCTTGTCGGACGGCGAAGAAAGAGGAAGGTGGAGACGAGAGAAATGTGGTCTTCTTCACCACTTGCCACAGCTCGTCAGACTAGTTTGTTTGTGCGAGCGTCATTGGAGGCATGCTCTCATCCCAGCCGCTGTGCATGACACGGTCGACGACGCGCACCCCCTATCCCTCCTCCGTGGAGAGACGCGCCACGGTTTTTTCCAGAGCCGCCGCCTCTGCTGTGGACTTCTTTTCCTCTTGTTGCTTCTTCGTCTTCTCATCGTCGCTGCCGGCCATCTCTCCGGCGGATCATACACCGCCGGCACCCAGGATAGATCTTACACCACCGAGGCTCTGATGCCACTTGTTGTTGCAGAGACCGGCAAGCGCGACACAAGAGAGAGCAATCGAGAGTACAATACACTGGTTTTGCACTGCTGTAACAACTTGCAGCTTTTCTGTTATGTTTCTTATTGATCTGAACTCCAACCAGCTCTTGAAAATAAGGAAGAAATGGTCATGCGCGCCGATCTTACAGGCCGTGTCATCCCACGACGCTTGAACGTGCAAAGCCGTACATGCCCGAAGAGAGGAATGCGTGATCCATGCCATCCCATGGCGATTCCTACAGCGAGCTGAATACTAGCTAACTAACTGAAGGAAAGAATGCTAACTGAACCGTACGTGCACAGACACACGCTAACGGTCAGAATTATTCAGAGAACTGAAATTTTGCTAAGTCTGAAGCTGTGTGAGCAGATTATCCATCACAAGCCCCGCCGCACCCCTCACGATGGCAGCTCCTAGCCGGCGAAGTGAGTCTCATGAATCTCACCACCACCGCTTCCCGGCAAGCCGTCACTCTCTCCATGTCGTTGGCGGCGGCGGGCTACAACAACGGCAGAGTTGGTAAAGGTAGTAACTCGTTCCCTTCCCACAATCTCCCTTCTCTGTTCTGTTTTCACCTCTCTTTTTTTTCTTTGCCTCACGCAGTACCTAACCAAGTCTTGTACCAACAGCAGAGAGTTTGTTTAGTGCTTAATTAATTTAGGCCTCGTAGTAAATTAGTCTTGTACGTAACGCATCCACTGCACCTAACCAAACAAAAAACTGGCGTAGAAACCAACCACTAAGCATTGCACCTATAGCATCAAACCAAGATCCAGAATCACCTTATTGTAAGTTATCAAATACGGAGTATATTGTCCAATTAACTACAAGACAAAGCATAGCTCACAGGAATCAAGCCAAAGAAATCTTTAGGAAGATGCCTAGCTAGGAAGCCAAGGAAACTTCTTGGCAATTGCTGTGGCGATAAGATCGAGTCGAGCACGCCACCACAAAGGTCGTATACCCATCCCCCCCACCCCTCTTTTGTGCATCCCACACATCGGCAAGAGAGAATCGCGAGCAGCTCAAGCAGGAGCCATGGTGGGCATCGGGGCCATGATTGCCGCTGCACTTTTGAAGGAGGTGGTGCAGCAGATTGGTTCGTTGGTGGGAGGTCAGATCAAGCTGCAGCTCAACTTGGACAAGGACCTCAAGGAGATGAAGGCTACCCTCGAGTCCATTGAGGCGCTTCTCAAGGACGCTGAGCACGCCAACACCAACAATTCCATGCGTTTGTGGCTCAATCGTCTCAAGGACGCCATGTATGGCATCTCCGACATGATTGATGATTTTGAAGTGGGAACTGAGGCTGAGCCAACACGCAAGGTAACTCTGAACCATCCTCTTTTTTTGCGATAATACTCTGCATTAAGCTTTATTAAGGAAAAATAGAGTCCAAAATTAAATATTTGTGTGAATAGAAGATTTGCCGGTGCTAGAGAAAAAGATGCATACTTTGACCAGGTTCTATTTTCATTTCTAAGTATTTTAGTGAATACAAATTTTAAATAGACGAAGTTGAGCTCATCTACATTTGAACAAAAAATACCAGTCAACCATAAAGTCCAAAATTAATGACCAGCATGAGAATGTTCAGAATCAAATCTAGAATTTATATGTTAGGCAAGTCAGCAAAATGCATCAAACTTTCTGGCTAAAAATGGACTTTTTCCTAATATCACCAACCATTTCGCCAATGACTAACAATTAAGCTGACGATCTCTTGCAGCTCTCCATCAAGAAACATCTAGCAGTTATGATGCCTTGTTTCACAATCGGGCCCAAGTTCACAATGGCTAACAAGATGAAGACTATGAGAGAGGAACTGCAAGGGATCACAGACCAATACCAGAAATTCATGTTAGTGCCGGCAACTAATGCCGATGAA
Source organism: Triticum dicoccoides (assembly GCF_002162155.2). Lineage (NCBI taxonomy): Eukaryota > Viridiplantae > Streptophyta > Magnoliopsida > Poales > Poaceae > Triticum > Triticum dicoccoides. Next base: position 820,786,926 of record NC_041383.1, on the reverse strand, counting down.
CCGAATCTGATACAAATGCGTGAAACATCATCAACCATGGAGGCATCAGTCATTGGGAGGACCGAAGAGGAAAATAAAATATGGGTTTCTTTATCTGAGAGCATAATAGAAGAACTCATTGTCCTTGCTATACACGGCATTGGAGGCCTTGGCAAGACAACCTTGGCGAAAATGATTTACAATAATAAAACAAAATTTGAAGACTATGTCCGGGTATGGATTTATGTGTCCGAGACATTTGATTTGAACAAAATTGGCAATTCTTTAATAAGTCAATTGTCAGAGAATGAGAGTCTGTACACTGAAAAGCATATGATACACAGATCACTTGCAAAGCTACTCGCCAATAAGAAGATTCTTATTATTCTAGATGATTTGTGGGCGGAGGATGATTCCCAATTGGATAGTCTAATTGCCATGCTTAAGGCTGGAATGGGTAGCAAGGTGGTTGTTATAGCAACCACACGCAATGAGGTGATTGCAAGGAAAATTTCGGCCATTCATAGTCAAACAAAAAAATTGACCATTCCCCCGCATGAGCTAGCATCACTGACGGATGAGATGTGCTGGACTATAATTAAAGAAAAAAGTGGGTTTAAATCTAGAGATGACAAAGAACAGTTGAAGCATATAGGGGAAGCCATTGCAGCGAAGTGTGCGGGTGTGGCTTTAGCAGCTCAATCAGTTGGACCCATTTTGGAAACTATGAGTTATAATCAGTGGAAGAAAGTGAGAGACAGTGATATCTGGAAAGTATCTACTTCTTCTTCAGACCCAAAAGATAAAGCTGCAACACCAGTGCTTGCATCCTTGAGGTTAAGCTATACTTTTATGCCTCGCTATTTGAAGCTCTGCTTTGCCTATTGGGCAATCTTTCCAAAAGGATGCAAGATATCTAAAGGTGATCTAATTCACCAGTGGATTTCTCTTTCTTTTATTGGGGCAACACTAACATTCACCGCTTGGGAGCTCGGCGAGATGTACATTACTCAGCTTTTGAAGCTTTCCTTCCTTGAACATTCGAAGGTAATTGAGTGGGAGTTCATACGATGCTTGTTTATGCGGTGCACATGTTTATCCAATCTTTCAGTGGTTAATGCATTTTACAACATACTCAACTTATACTTGTAACTTGTTAGAAAATTTCAGTTGCTCATGCACACACCACGACGCACCCCATATAATCATATACCCAAACATAAAAGCGCACCGGAGGTCATCCCTGATTATTTTGACAACTTATTTTATTCTTGTATTCTAGTAAAAGAAAAAATAATCTTATATGAAAGTAATGGCTGGAGGGGAAAAAGTAATCCTCAATTTTGATGCATTATTAAATCTTATATAAGTAAGAGTCATATTTTCAGTTTTGATGCATGAAAGGCAAAGCTAAACTTTGCTATTTTGCATAATGGGCTGCGGGGCATTTCAGCATACGTCAACTAGCATCATTCATTAGTACAATAAGTTTTTATTGACTAAATAAAAAGTACATAGACGTATATTATATAACGAATAATGCTATACATACATAGGTTTACAGGGGTTTTACAGGCAAGTGGATTTTGATTGAAGATTAAGGGAAAGAAGGGCCGACCCTCATGAAAAATCAGGGGGAGGGGTTAGTTAGAGAGAAAAAAAAGTCCTAGTCATCGTGTAAATGTGTGTAGTTCTTTATACGTTTAGCATTATTGTTATTTAACCATGCACAACTATCACTTGAGATGCACTTTTATACAAACGGCATTTTATCTTCTTTGCTTTTATGCCCCCACGAGCGATAGGAGGGAAAACCTTAGCTGCCGCCGGGGCCTTCCCAGCTAGAGTAATCTTGATTAGAGATACTAGTCTGATTAGGAGTTAATTAGATTAGGAAAATCACAAGTAACAGTCTGGCTAAGATGCATACGTGGTAGTTTTATTAGGAGTCCTAGTCGTATTGTACGAGTCATTCCAATAAAGCTGAGTTAGGCCGATTCTCAAAAAAAAAAAGCTGAGTTAGACCGATTCTAAAAAAAAGAGCTGATTTAGAGCGTGTCCTAGTCAGAGTAGGTCAAGATAGGTTTGAGTCGGTCGATGCTTGTGCTATATATATACAGCCCCTGACTCAGCCCCTGTAGCGCCCTGAATCGGGGGCGGCAAGCCCTGTTCTTCAACGGCGGTGGACTCCATGGTTGTGTGGCGACTCGGAGTTTGGATCTCGAGGTGCCGATGACCTTTCTGAGGCTAGTGGCAGTATGGGAAGTCGTCAAGCAGTGCCTCTCACTAGCAGGTGAAGCCTTCAGCGGATACTACGCACGACGTCTCATGTGGGGACGTCGGGTGATTCTTGCTACCGGCATGTGCTGCACAGAGGCTCTAGCAGAGGTCTCATATCTAGCTTGGTGATGCTAGATTAAAGGTGGTGCGATAGTAACGGGAGGCAGGCAATATGAGACGTCTGTCTTCTAGTGTCTTCTCCCGAGGTATCCGGTTATCGAGGTGTCAGTAGTCGGATAAGAGATGATGGTACATGCGGCTTTAACGACGACCTTACGCACTCCAATGAAAACATAAAATCTGTGATCAGGCTATGTCAACGCGTGTGTGCGTCCTGTCCTTGCTGAAGGTAGTGGGTTGAAGTTGGGCTTCGGGGTTGGGATCAACCTTGTGTTGGATTCGCCTTAATCGGGGCACGTGCAATGATTCCTTCTTGAAGGTGTAGCCTACGAGTTGTGTATTTTTTGTATTGATGTCGTGTTTTAACGTAGGGTTAGTGGCTATCTACTGGAGTTACTTTCGCAAGGAATGCAGCCTTGGGTTTATTTTTGCTTTATTTCCGGGTCAATATTGTCCGGCTGCTGAATTTTTCATTCTTAGGGGATCTCCAATAGCAGCCCTCAAATTTCCTCCTACACCCGTCCGTGGACACGGATGTAGGATGCAGCAATCCAATGCTATCCGCATACATTTCAACTACTATCCAAACTAACAGGATGCAATTCGTGCAAACACGGCCGAATTTCATGTAAACTGGACTACATTAATGCAAACACGTGGGATTTCATATAAACATGACAGAATTCATTACATTTATTTCATACATACTTCAACTAAAAGCGGTGCTTGTTCCCCGTGGCCGGCCATGAGCCCCGAGAACTGAAGCTTTGCCTTTTCTAGTTCACCTTCGGCGCTCTCCAGTTCCGCCTCCGTAACTTCCGCCTCCGGAGCCCCGGGAAGTGAAGCAGTACGCCTCCGCGTTGCCGCCAAGGGGCTAATTGGCCGACGAGGTTCAACCAACCCAGCTCGGCTACAACGGGAGTGGAGGAGCGATGGCCTTCTTGGGAACTGAGTGGTGGCAACCTGCCGTGCACTACTCTTCCTCGCTGTCGGCGGTGCCCGCGGACGTGCTGACTTTGTGCTCCAGGGGAAGGGGTGGGAGCCGGCGATCTTGTCCCACACCTCGTCCAAGGCCTCGTCGAACTCCTTGTAGGCGGCCTCCAGTCCGCCTGACGCCGGAAGGTATTGCCATCGGTTGAGGCGGATCTGGCGGCCGGAGCGGTATTACTCGAGCAGTTCTGCCACGTCTGCATCAGGCACGATCTCCCTGCTGGCGTTGAGCCCCTCCTTCGCCTACTGGTGCTCCTAGAGGAGCTGGAGGTTTTAGGCCGCGTCGGCCTGCGCCTCCCGAAACTTCCTCTCCCGCTCCTCCCGCACCATGTCCATGTAATGGGCACGGACCTCGTCGATGTTCATGATGAAATGAACCATTGAGGGTGGCGCTGCCGACGAGGATGGCGCCGGCTTGTCGTTGGCAGCGTCCTCCATTGGTGCATCGTCGGCCTCCGGCTGCCTACTAGCCTGGCAGCCGACAGTAATGACAACCATCTCCTTCTTCTACTCCAGCTACAGTCTCTCCTAGAGTGCTTTGGCACGCCAGGAGGCCATGGTGGGAGTTGTGCGGAAGAGGCGAAAGGGACCGGGGGAGGATGAATGCGGCTATGGCTAGGGTTGCAGTTTATATAGCGGACGAGGAGGCAAAGGTAGGTGGAAGAGAGACGGAGTAGTGGTGCCGGAGTAGGTTCCTCGGCAACAACATGTCTTTAATGTGGGCGGCAGATGGACGGACAGAAGGCTGTGGTGTCGTTTGAATGCGGAGCAGTCGCCTGCACCAGGAAGCGACACTCTCTTGGCCGACTCCCTGCTTCAATGTTAGCGCCAGTGAGAGGTCGCATCTGCTCTGGCTCTGGAGTGATGGAGCGTGGGAAGCGCGCGCGGGCGACGGAGGGATTATTGTTGGGCCAAGGCAGTCAGACGCGGGCATGGGGGTGGTCCGGACGCTCGCAAAATGCCCCACGTTTGTCTCCGGTTTGAGGAAGAAAGTATGCTAGGACCGCCCAGCGGACCGTTACTGGCCCGCGTTGGATGGCCGTCCGGACAGTTTGAGGGTCAGTGTTGGAGATGGCCTTAATGTACGATTACATGCATCGTCTTGATGTAGAGCTGGGGATTATCGTAGCTTAATTTTGTCTATTATGTTAGTAGTAATCTTGATTAGACTAGTGGTTAGCGGCATGCATGAGGGCATGTACAGCAGCGTCCACTCAGCCGTTTGTAACGCTTGCCACGTTGGATATTTTTTAACGTGGAGGAGAGAGAGGGAGGAGAGGGCAGGAGTCTGTCTATAATTTGGCAGACGGTCGATACGCCAGGAAAATCGCTAGCTACCGATAGCCTATCCCCGTTGTATCCTCACGCGACTGTAGCGACTTGTTCGCTCCGCCTAACCGTCGTATTTTTTTATCATCAATATTTCCTAATTTTTGGGTGTTACAGATAGCCAAATAGACTGCCCATTGTAGAGGTCGTTTTTATGGCTATTTACAACTGACGTGGACGATTGCTACAGACGGCGGGTATCTAAACCAATGTACATGCCCTGAGTTAGTTGCTCGTCAGCGTGGTGGATAGGCCATGCATGTGTGCGTGTGCCTCGGCTAGTCAGTTCGTTTGGCACGTCCTTGCGGTGCGGATCGTGGCCGCCGAGTCGTGGCCAGCATGTGCGAGAGAAGCTGGTCGAGTGGAGCGGCCGTAGCTGAGTCGTGTGTGCGTGCGCCTGTGTGAGCCAGCGGGTATAAGAGCATCTCCAGCCGTGCCCCAGCAAGGCATCCCGGTGATTTTTCAGCCGCCGGCGCTAAAAAATCGGTCCAGTCGCATCCTCGGAGGCTCATTTTTCGCCGGCCCGGGCCGAAATTGGCGCCGGCGAACCCAACCCGAACCAGGCGCGCTGGGGACCGCTCGGGGGCGCCGGGCAAATCGTTTTTGGCGTGAAAGCGCCGTGGGCCAGCTGCGTCAGCGACACCGCGCCTCGTCTTCTCCAGACGCCTCGGTTTCCCGTAGGAAATCAATGGCAAGGCTGCCGCCGGTCAGCTTTGCCATTGATTCCTCACGGGCGGCGCGTCACGGGGCGGCGTGCCGACGCGCGCCGACGCCTCCCCTCCCTCGGACGCGTACACACGGACGCGGCGCGGCTGTATATGGTCTCGCTCGCCTGCGTTGAGTGCTACCTCTCCACCTCTCCCGAGCGCCGCCGCCGAGCTCTTCTCCCCGCCCCAGCCCTCCCTCTCCCGCCGATCTGTTCTCCCCAGCCACTCCTCTCCACGATGGCCGAGCGTTTCCCCAGAGACGAGGCGGCGGCCAACGGCTTCGGCCGCCGTTCGCTCTGCGAACAGGAGTCCTGGCTCCTGTTCCAGGCGAACATCCCGGCGCCGCCGGACATGCGCGCCGGGCCGACGGGCTGGAGGCTCAGCAATGGGGGAGTGCCCATTCCCCCGTTGCCCGACGCCGTCACCAAGCCATCGTACTTCGCCGACGCGTGCCTCCCTCACCGACGCCAAGCTCTCCCTCCCCCAGTACGCCGCCGACAACACCGCGGCTTGGGCGACGTACTTCGAGCGCCGCCAGCAGCAGCGGCTGGCGTCCACCAATGGGGCGCCGGTGGTCGGCGGCCTGAAGAACAGCGAGGGGCGCCACCTCTGGTGGGGCGTCCCTGTCCGCACCCTCGACGGCGTGCTGACGCACATCGAGGGCGGCAACAACCCACCGTTGGCATACCCCCCGGCGAGGACGGCCGCCCCGGCGCACCGCCGACGCGACGGGCAATGGGCGCCAAGGAGGTTCGGCTCCTCCTCCTCTTCTTCCTCGTCGCGTTCTTCCTCCCAATCCTCCGGCACTCCATCGCTGCTCGGCGTCAAGGCCGAGCCCGCGGCGGAGACGCCACTTGGCCGGCGTACACGCAGCACCGGCATCGTCATCAGCGAGGGCGGCCGGCGCGCCTCCTCGTCGGCTCCTCCCCCGCGCTTCGTCAAGCTGAAGACGGAGCCGGGCCTCGCGCCGGTGAAGACGGAGCACGGCGAGGTCGAGCTCGACAACGACGCGGCCCTTGAATGGGCACGCCAAGACTCCCTGAAGATGGCGAGGGAGCGCCAGTGCGCCGCCCTGCAGCGCTTCGCGCAGCGCCGCCGAGGCCGCGACGAAGGCGGCGTCGTCATCATCGACGACAGCGACGACGACGACGATGCGCCGCCGCCGCCGCCACCAGCCGGGGAGGGCTCCAGCAGGGGCGCCCGAGTCAATGAGGAGAAAGCCGACGATGGCGGCAAGGACGGCGACTTCTCGGCCTTCAGCAAGTTTTTTTTTGACTAGTTTTTATATGTAATGGCGTGTTTTAGCCCAAGTTTGCGAATATAAAAGCCCAAGTTTGCCGAAAATTGACGTGTTTCAGCCCAAGTTTGTCTAAATTTTTTTCCCACGCCTGGGGCCGGCCCTGAGGGTGGCGGCTGGGGGCCAACTCGCCCCCAGGCCCACTTTTTGCGCCGGGTCACCCCCAGGCGGCGATTTTAGGCGCCCCCTGGGGGGCCAACGGCTGGAGATGCTCTAAAGACCCTCCTCATGTACTGATCGAAGTATGTCGGTATGAGCCCAAGCCTAGGGTCCAGAGATGAGGTAGTCTTCGCCGTGACCGTGGTGTGCCCCCGGTCGGATGTGAGAGAGAGCTCCTCTGGATAGGCTGCGGTGCGTTGCCGCGCCTGGATATGTGCCCAGTAAAGTGAGACCGTTCGTGCGGCCGAGGCATTTGTGCGTCAGTAAAATCGTGTGCTCCATCTTTCACCTTCGTTCGTGCGAGCGAGAGAAATAGAGCTATCTAGATATGTCCCAACATAGTATATGCTACCTGTCGCTGCTAAATTTGTTAGTGCATCGAACGCTTGAAATATAAAAATCTAACACTGCCAATGGCTTTTGTTTCAGATTGCAAGATTCCGCCATGGCCCTGCCGATGTTACAGGGTTCACCATGCACGACTTGGTGCATGATCTAGCAAGGTCGGTGATGGATGACGAAATTCTTCTCGCTGGCAATGATGGCAACATTGTGGGAAACCGCTGCCACTATGCACTGCTCAATGATTGTAGCAAGCTATTGGACTCACCGAGGATAAGGGCACTCCGTTTTATGGGTTCGGCTGAAATTCGACATGATGATGCTGCATTTGCCACTACTAAATCCCTGCGTGTGTTGGACTTGAGCGAGTGCTTCATCCATGAATTGACAGACTCAATTGGCCGATTGAAGCAGCTGAGGTATCTTAATGCTCCAAGAGTACGAAATGAAGTTATTCCGGATAGTATCACTAGGCTGTCAAAATTGCTTTATCTCAGTCTTCGAGAATCTTCTCTATCTGCACTGCCAGAGTCAATCGGAGAAATGGAGGGTCTGATTTATCTTGATTTGTCACACTGTAGGAGCATTAAAGTACTGCCAGAATCATTCGGGAAGCTAAAAAAATTGGTCCATCTTGATTTGTCAGAATGCTCTGCTTTGGAAAATATATGGAACTTTATGTGGAGCCTCAAGGACCTGCAATATCTGAACTTGTCTTACTTGTATCGTAGCGGACCGCTACCAGAATCTCTAGATGACCTTTCTTGTCTACAATACTTAAATCTAAGTTACTGCTTTCGACAAGGTGAAAATCGGATGGACTGTATCAGTGCCCTTTCCAAACTGGAGCATTTGGACTTGTCTCGTAATAATGGTATTACTTCTCTACCAGAAAGTTTTTATAACCTGAAAAGGCTGCACACACTGGACCTCTCGTGCTGCATGAACATTCAGATGATACCAGAAAGTATATGTAGAATTGATAGTTTGAAGACGCTATATTTAGAGTCCTGCTATAGTCTTGTTGAAATACCTGCATCTCATCCTAGTACCAGTTTTGTATCATTACCACTTTTTCAGGTGTGCGTTAGAGAAGGTGAATCAAGCAGTAATCTTGTCTGCTTAAAGGACACGAATCCTGAGGAGCTGCATATAGTCTGGCTTGAAAATGTGAAGTCTGCAGAAGAGGCTCATAGTATAAAGTTGATGGAAAAAAACAATCTCAAAAAATTGAAATTGTCGTGGACTGACGGTGCTGACAGGTTTGTGGATGATAAAGTGTTGTTGGAGAAACTAGTGCCACCGAGAAGTTTAGACGACTTGGTGATAGATGGTTATAATGGCGTCAGCTTGCCAACATGGGTCAGCCAACAGAATTTGGTGACACTAACCGGTATGGAACATCTAGAAGAGTTGAGTGTGTCAGACTCCGGTGGCATGTCTGCTTGGTTGATCATACATGATTGCCCCAAGTTGAGGATGGGGCCACTTCTTCCTAGAGCACTTGACAGATTGGAGATAAGAAGGAGTGATAATGTGCTTTCATCATGGGGTGAGTGTAAAATGTCAGGCACCGGTGCTTCCTCCTCCTCCTCTTCTTCTTCATCTTCTTCCGTATTAACTACTATAACTATTCTGCGGGTAAGAGACAGTGCGCTGCCCATGCAGCAGTGGAGACTGCTTCGCCACCTTTCTGGCATCTATGCTTTAAGTATCCATAGTTGTGCTGACCTGACTGTCTCCCCTGACATCATCCTACATCTGTCCTCTCTCACTGTTCTGCGAATAGAGAGGTGCAACATCTCATCATTGCCGCATTGGGTCATGGACTTAACCGGTCTCGAGGACCTTTTCATCCGAGATTGTGAAGGCATCAGGTCTTTGCCGGACGGCATACAACAACTCACCAAGCTCCAATTACTTGAGATTGACGAATGCCCTGATTTGAAGCAGTGGTGCAAATCGGAGGAGAACAAGACGAAGCTCGCTCACATAGAAATTGTTAAGGTACTTGTCCTGTCCGGTCACACTATCTTTTGTATCGATCTTATTATTTTTATGGCTACTCCTTTTTCTTTTCCCAATATTAATACATAAATACATTATGTTTCCACTTCTCTCACAAAATAGAAAGCATGTGCTTCATATGATATATTCCTTGCAAGAAAAAACGCCTATATTAATATATGTAATTTGGTTTTGGTGTGTTGTGACGTTGGGGTCACCCTAGTCGGCACGCTTCAAGTGCTTTGAGATCCGTACTTTATAATGTAAAAGTTTCTATTTCTCTCATTTACAGGTATTTCGTTGAAGCAAGTACAGAGAGAAGTTTCTATCTAGGATTGCACAAAAGGTTCCAGCCCTGAAGAGGAAAACTGATGCTCCTACTTTCCACCCTCATTGTTTGGTTCTGTTCTCATTGCACATTTGCACTAAATGCCGTGATGTCTGGTCTGCAGCCGTTGTGTTTGTTTATTTCGTATGTACTCCTTCCATATCAGAATAAAGACATTTTTTGATGAGCTTTTTTATGGTACCCTATACTGCTAGGAGAAGGGAGCAGTATATATCTAATCTCACCATTGATTTCTTGAGGGTAGTTTAGTCCCTAATTTTCACATTAAAACTCAACTCTTCGTTTGTATCTGGAATCTGCCATCGCTATCGAGAGAAAACGCCGCCGCCTAGCAATCTCACCTCACGCCGCGGCCCCAAGCAGCCAAGCTCCACTTCAATCCCAACGCGCCATCCCCACACGCCCAGCCGGCCGTCCAGCTCCCCTCGGCCCCTCTTGCCACTGCGTTAGTTGGCTCCGTCCAATCGCCATGCTCCTCTTGTAGACCTTGCAGGCTCGCATATCACATCCGTGACCTTGTGGCAGGCCTCGAACATCCTCTGCCTTGTTATGGATTACAAGTTCAGTTATCCATGATTGGGTATATATATGTGGTATGATTGCATCGTAGAAACCGAGTGACATTAAAACTTTCTTCCAGGTGCTCACTACTGCTCCTAGGAAATAACCGAGCCATCACTGACATTGCCAATAGACTGACTTTACAACTTAAAACCTGAATTTGTGTTCGACAAGGCCAACTCTACAAAGGTGAATACTAAACTATCCATGTGCACCTGTCGCCTACGTACTGCTGCCTGGGAGCCGTGGCGGGGGATGATGTATTTCTGTATGGCCTTCTTTTCAACGGCGGCGAGCTCGTTAGCAGCGTCTGGTGTTTTTGCTACCACCGCCATGAATCAGGCCACGATGAGCAGCCTAAGCCAGCGCCTCACATACGGCCTGGCGAGGAAGAGGAGGATGTGTAGGAGACGGTGAGAACCTGCACCGAGCCACCGAGCGTCTGGTCCACTAGCACGGCCTGATGGAGGAATGGGCGGGAGATGCGCTCGCCGAGATGCATGCGCGTGACGGCGGAGCAGAATGAAAGGGAGAACGAGTGAGTCGCATCGCATCAATCCGTCTGACGAGCTGAAAATTTAAAATCTTCCCAAATTGCCCTCAAATCTCATATACTGCTAGCGTTGAACGAGCAGTGCATGGTGTACTGCTAACCCAATTCAAGCAGTATGCATCTTTCTGGGACGTTGGATCTTTAGAGATGAACGGTCAGTATTCATTTCAGGGTACCATAAAAAAGCTCTTTTTTTGATACTATTGTACCGCTGATTTTATGGCATCAAACGGTTTGCATAATACCACACACTGGTACAGCGAATTGTTATACAAACGATTTTTAACCCTTTTCCGCGACGGTATTTGGAACCGTTGTTAAGTGAGAGTGTGGGCGATAGGGAGGTCCTTCCCACACGACCTAGAAACCGTCTGGGATAGGGAGCCAAGATGCATATACAGTACTCCTACTTATTTGTGCTCGCATTGCCATCGCAGTCGGTATTCTGTGGTGCTACGTTTATAATGCACGACCCATCACAGAAGGTTCACTATTATAGAACGTGTATGATGAGCAGACAATCACACACATTCGCTTTTCTCAAACCGTATGCGATAACTAATTAAGAAGATTAGCTAATCGTCATACGAGTGTTGGACAGATTACGAAACGTCGGACCGTCGTAACATCGTGTACACGACAACTATCGCACACGCTATTCTGTGGTGCAACATTTATGACGCATACTTCATCAGAAACAGTTCATGGTTGTGAATCGTGTACGATAAGACAACTATCACAAATGTTTAGTTTGACCAAACGTTTGTTATATTTTTTGATATTGCACACGATTTGGAAACGACAACTGTGTGCATGTGTGCACACGTTGCTTCTCTGTGAACCGCATCGGATTATGATGTATATCGTAAACATTTGTGTTTTACCAACCGTGTGTGCTGTAACGACCTGGAGAGCATAATTTCACCGTAATTTATTTGCTGCTATTTCCAATTGTACTGGATTTGAATTTGAATTGACCGTATGCTATAGATTTGTTCATATCCATCAGGTTCAAACAATCAATGCATTATTTGATTCATAGGTATATATGTTCAAGAATTACATAAGAACCAAATAAAGAATGATGAACAACAGTTGTATACTTGTACTATTATTGATGGTAAAGAAACAGGCGAAATATATCCTGGTTGTTGAACAAGGTGAAGCGGAATACCCATATTGTGCCCTCCTCCATGCAGAAGGCACGCACGACTCTAGTCCAACCCCTTGTGATGGCCGACCGCCCATCCTTCACAGTCTTCATGAAAACAGCTAGATAATCACCGTGTTCTCGTAGAAATACTTTAAGCTTTGCATGCTCATCAATCATGTAGTTTGAGAGGTAATCTTAAGTAAACTGCTTTAGAAACCACTGTTGGGTTCTACGGTAGGGTGTGTCGACTGCAAATTAAAATTTTCCTATGCGCAGAACATCCAGGAACATGCTACGGGAGATGAATCACAGTTCGTTACCACTAGACGCGCAGTGCCGTGCAGCGGAAGAAGAGTTGGGGCAGCGCGTCCACGTGGATCGTCTCCTCCTCGTCCGATCTCCCTCGAGCGGCCGGTCGTACAATCCCTCGTACGAGTTCGCCGGAGCGGCGCAAGTGCACCGCCTCTAACGGTATCCGCACGTGCAGGAGGAACACCGTGCGGCGGACTGCTAGGTCCGATCACACAGTCGGCGGCGAGTGGAGGTGGCTATTCGCAAGACATGCAAACCCTAGTCGCAACGCCAAAGCGATCAACATTCTGAGTGTGCCGCACCTCCACTTTATATAGGCGTCCGTCGCAGGCTCAACCCTTGGGCCTCGCACGGACCCTAAAGCCCAAAGTCTACTCGGTCACGTTCCTAGTCCAGTTCGGAACACATCCGACCAATGTCCTACGAACCGACCTCGTAGGTTCCTTCCCTTAAGCGCGCGACCCCTTAGGTTCAAGTCGGTTTGGTCACAGTTCGGATCACCTCCGACCTGCACGGTTGGTAGCGGCCTCTAGCAAGGCGTGCCGACCACCAAGCAGACTATGAAGCTGGTTAGGCGAACATGTACAACGTGTCACACTTTTGTTCCTTTTGCCACACGATATATGTTGTCGGGCTCAAGGCGAGACTGTCATCCTTGTGCTAGCCCGACCTCTTTCTCGTTTCAGTGATACCGACCACTATCCGGATTATCTCATAATCCTTGTCGCATGGCCATGCTTATCCCGGTCGGATCGCACGAGTGGCCCAGAGTATATCTCTCCTGATCGGAGGGGCAAATCCCATCTTGCTCGACCATGTCTCGCAGCATGGGACTGGACAAACCCGAAACCTAGCTTTGTAACTACCCAGTCACGGAGTAGCATTTGGTTGGCCCAAAGCAAGTCTGTCACCATCTCGAGTACATGCGTCAGCTCAGGTCTTAGGACATAGAATGTATGTTGTACTAGAGACTCACAGATGACATATCGCTGCGTCTCATAGTTGGGTCTGTCCGACTCGGACCTTATCTCGACTCGGATCCGACTACGTCGAATCCGACCAGACCTTTCCAAGTCCATATTATTCAGTTAGCATCCAATGCTCCATGGCTAGTGAGACCAAGTCATCAACCGTGTCATATGCCAGTCTAGTCGGCTGCGCGTCCACACAGCCTTTTCGACTAGGGACCTTTTAGGACAGTCATCATATAATGCATAGTCCCACAAACAAGTCACATACTTGCTGATACACATCATTGATAATGTCCAAGGACTATCTTTATTCATAAACTCATAAGAAATATCAGCATACATAATTGCCTCTAGGGCATATCTCCAACAACCACTACAAAGGAAAAAGTTTCAGACAATGTCATCTAACACAACTCATTATGGGCAGTAAAAAAAAGGCTGCGGAGTTCTTACTTACTATCCTGCAGTTCGCTGTTATCTTGGATAAAGTGTAAACAATAGTTTAATTGTCATCTTTTGACCCATTTTACTAACAATATTTATCAGCTTCCTCACTTGATGTTGGTTCATCGATATCTCATTTCCTCATACGCAGAAATGGTCGAAGCGCGGATCTTTACCAATGACATATGTACCTAAAAGCATCAAGTTAATATTAGAAGCTAAACAGCAATTGCACAATGATGTAGTACAATACTATTTTATAATATCTTATAACATCGAATATACTCACATATTAGATGTATTAATATCTTATATTACGGGCCGGAAGGAGTTTATTGCATTCTTACAAATTATCGGCTGATTAACTGCTGTTGTATCCATGGGTTACTGTTAGTTTGAGCTAGTTCGAGCTCAAATAGCCATAAAGTATGATTGCATATATCAATTTCTAGGTAAGAGATAGCTAACCAGGCTTGTTGCCTGGTAAATAGCCCTAAAGTATATCCAAACATGAGGGACAGTTTGAGCTAGTTGCATCTAACCCACCCAAAAAACCTATCCAACACAAGTGGTGCTAATTGGAGCTAATTCTTCTAGTGTATTTATTGTCAATCTAACCCTGTCATCCAAACACCTCTTTGGATGGAGTTAGTTCAGGGTTAGTCATGAGCTAGAAACTAACTCTAACATCTAGCTTAGTTGAGTATCCAAACAGGGCTGTGTTGTTATTGTTGCTACTGCTGCTCTTCTCGTATATCTAGACATCATTAGAACATTAAGGTAACAGTACTCTTTCTTGTTGCTATGTAACCTAGGATTGCATACTTAGACATTAAGTACAGTGCATGTTGCTATGTAGCCTTAGATATATTACATATGATTCTAGTTAACCTAACGATAAATGAATTACAGATATATTCAGTTAAAACTCTGATTCACCGATTAGTCCCTTATCAGCCCCCGGACTATATGGTAGCAGCTCCCGATATCCTGAACAACGAGGATATATAAGTCATGGGATGAAACTAACCTCGGTGGAAAACAACAGTTGTTCCCAAAATTGTCCTGTGTAGGTACATCGAGAGGCATGTTAAGCACAACAGGCTAAACATCAACCAAAATTATTCATGATAGACAAAATAATCTCTAAAAGATAGCTCCAGTGTGCAGGTTTAAGCACGCTAGTAAAACAAAACAAGTGGAAAGGTGTGTTAACTACAACAGGCGTAACATTTAACAACAATCAAACATAGTCATTCAAACTGGTATTGTGCCGGTCTAAGTACATTGGATATTGTTAAATAAAAATGGAAATACGTGTTAACTACAAGATGCAGCAACCAAATGTAGTAACTCCTAGTGGTATTGTAACTGAACAACGTGGCGATGTAGGATGGCAAATTCTTGACAGCGAGCCAGAGGAGATCAGCGAGGGGGCCATGAATGAGATCGACGGCGGTTGAACCCGAGGGGTTGAGGGTTGACCACTTAACCTGTGAAATAGCCCGTCTCAGGCTGTCGCTGTTGACGACCTCGATGTCGTAGCCGGCGTCCACGACATACCCGCATACTCTAGCCCACTGATTGAGTGACTGCGCGCCGGTAAAGGTCGTTAGCTTCCTCAGCGACGTCTGGCAAAGAGACCGCGATACACCTCTTTTGGGTTAGTAGCTCCCCGAGCTCCACGGGAAGCTTAGCCGGGCTTAGGCTGCGACGCTCTGGAGTGGGGGATGGGGATGGGGATGAGTATCTGTGGGAAAGGGGGCTTTTGGCAGGCGTCATCTAAGAAACTCAAGGCAGCCTAGGTATGGAGATCGGCGGGTAAACTGCACGGGCAAACCAAATATAGCATTTGAAACTGGACATATGCTAACTACAAACAACTGAACAATCAAAAAACTTTAAAAGAGACATATGCTAACTATAACAGGCTTAACAGCAAGCAAATGTATGCATTTCTATCGTATGTTTAAAACTTGAATCCAAACAGAGGTTGGCGAAACCTGCTTCAGTCTAGAGGAGATAACAACATACCGCCAAGGATAAATGTTCTGAGGCGCGAACGGAAGGAGCTGCATACACCCGGCAAAGATGCAACCCTGGGAGCCAGCTCGCACACATCATTGCGCTGCAGAGACACCTGAAGATTGCCTAACGCTGCAGGATGTCTATGCTGATGCCATCATAATCAAAGAAGCATTTTCAGCACTGCAGGGTTGAGCGGAAGAAGCATTTTCAACCGTATCTATTGATTCCCCACATGCTGCTGGTCTGATGCATGATGACCTACAGCTAGATTTTTTACATGAGGCTTTATTTTTCTTCGTTGAAAGGATGCTATGTATGTTATGAATCACCTTTCATTTAATTTATGAACCTATAAAGTTCAGCCTATATAAAATAAACTGTACTTCAGGAGCCTGTATACAATAAAGTTGAGCATGTGAACTACCCCCTCCGTCCTGTAATTCTTGTCGCGAGGTCGTTTTTGCAATTTAGTCCTCGTCGTTTTCCTGACCAAACCATCGGTCCTCGTCCCTCCTCGGTCTCCTCCGACGCCGGCTGATTTGGTCGCCCCACCCCCGGGGCCCCACGCTGCCTCCGCCTTGCTTGCCTCCCGCCTCCACACACCGCCGCCTCGTTCCCCTTCGCCCGCCGCACAGGAAGGTTTAATTTTTGAGACCACCGTCTGCACTCGTCGCTCTCCTTCTGCATGTACCCGTCGTCGACCACCTCCTATTTGTCGACAATGAATCTCGCCCCTCCATGGACGCCGTCGACCCGAGCACTAGGAAGCACAGGGGCCCCTTCTCCACTCTGCGGACGGTGCCTTCCACAAGCGGCGCCCTGTCCGACGGCGGCGTCCTTCCCCAAGGGTGGCGAGCTGGAGCTGGCACTGCTCTTCGTCGACCCCCTCCTCGCCGGCTGGCGGCCGTCGACCACGAAGCCGATCCCCGCCTCGCCGCCCAGCAGCCACCACTGTCCATATCGCTGTCAACCTCATCCACTGGAATCGGCAGAAGCTCTCCCCCGACGGCGGCAGCAAGAATCCCCGCATTCGCTGCCCAGCAGCCTCCCGCGACAATAGAGCAAAGGTGAGGATGCTTGAGTGAATCCCCAAAATGTCAAAATTGGAAATTTTAGTACTGTACTCACCTGTGAATTACTCCATTTTGTGCATTTTTGTGGAATTTTGAAACATGTACTCCATTCCGGGACACACAGAGGTGTGCATTTTTGTGGAATTTTCAGTTTGTAAAATTGAGTATGGAAGAAGTGTATTTTCCATTTTGAAACTGAAAATAAACTATAAGTTCTGCAATCTGTATGTTGATTATCAATTTTGTTTCCTCTAAATTTTGATCAGTGACTAGCAGAAGAATTTACTTCATGTTAACTACAGCACAGTATTCAGTTTCCACTAGATTGTTTCCAAAAACTGCACATAAATTCCAGTTACAGTACATCTAGCTGATACTCCATCTTGACATAACAATACGAGCCCTGCAAAACTAAGTGCAAGTACTCTTCATTCTTCAAGTCTCATTTGCCCCTTAGTAAATTCAGTAACACATTTTACACTTGGTAAATTCAGTTAACTGCATTTGACTGACCGCTTTTGTACCAACGGTAAACTGATGCTTGTAAGGAAAAAACTTGTTGCACAAGTTTAGAGTTTGGAGTATTTTGCACAGTTAACTGAACAATTTTGCAAGCATATGTTTGTACTAGTAGCAATTCTGTTCTGTCAGCAGGGCTACTCCAGTGCACATCACTGCCCAGGCTCGTCGCGGCACGATGCTTTAGGAGTGCCCTTGAGGATGTTAAGACTGTTAGTTATGCAAACATAGTGAAAGATCAGCCAAGTTGTGCATCCAAACATAGTTGTGCTCTCTGTAGAAGGCTGAAGGTTGCTGGTATACATATTGTGCATCCAAACAACAGTGCTTTTTTTATAACATCACAACGGTGTTTTTTTATTAACAGCAAGTTCATCATGTCAACTGACAGCAAGTTCATCATCTCTTTCAGCATGGCAAGCCATAGACAGTATAACATCAACCCATGGACAATGCTTTTTTATTAACAACAAGTTCAGTCATGTCAACAGTGACTTTTGCAACTAATGGTGATCTGTTTTCTCTTTCAGCACGGCAAGCCGATGCGATCTTCTTGGATTGATCTTCTGTATAGCAAGTTCCTTGTAACTAGTGCAAGATTCAAATCATTGTAACTAGTTCAAGTTCATTCATCCATGTTGTCCTAAATTGCAAAGTACAGCTACAAGTCCGAACCTGAGCATTTTAAGAAACTAAACATTTTTACAACCTGAATATTTTCAGTTAGTAGCTCAAAACTGTCGGATTGAACACTTTTAGAACCTGAACATAGATGATGATGAGAGTCCATAATCCATGTCATAATAATTCTAGTTTCCAAAATCTTGTTTGATTGAATGTTTCCGAAATTAACATGGTTGAATTGTTTCCAAAATTTACAAAATCCATTTTCCGATTTAATGTTTCCATAATTAACATGATCGAATGTTTCCAAAATTAACAAAAACTTTCTAATTGAATGTTTCCAAAACTAACATCACCAATTTTGCAGGACTACCTACCTAGTAGTAGAAGAAGAGGCTGAGCGAGTTCATTTGGTCGAGGCAGAAATACCAGTTGCAGGTGGTCGATGCAGCAGCAGTAGGAGGCGTCAGTGGCGGGGCAGCAGCAGTAGTAGGCGTTGGCGGCAAGGAGGAGGCGGCGGGGAAGGAGAGACTGGGCCGGCGATCGGAGTCTCCCAGCAGCAGAGACGGGGCGCGGGGAAGGATTGCGGCAGAATCGCGGAGGTTGGCGACGTTGCAGGTGCAGGTGGGCGGCGCCACAGTGGCTGGTCGCGCAGGTGGGCGGTGGATTCACGTAGCTGGGCGGCGGCAGGTGGTCGCGGCGGATCGAGGACCAGCTCGCCTGGCGGTCGCGGCGATGGACGGCGTAATCGACGGACAGCTAGTGGCGGGTGATCGGCGGTGGGTGGGCTGCGAGTGCCGGAATCTCCAACGCGGCGGCGGAATCCCACGGCACCGGCCCCTGGCCCCTGGCGACGCTCGAGCGCCGGACGCGGGAAGCAGAAGGTGTCAAGGACTTGTTTTCTATTGTTTTAAAATTACGAGGTGTTTTTTGCAAAATATCCACTATACTGTGCCCTCGACGATAAATTCGGGACGGAGGGAGTACATCTATAATACCTAAATAGTTCATCCCCACTATACTATTTCTCTTGACATGCAGCCTATCCACCTGAGCAGCCTTGCCACATCAGCAATTTCTCTTATTTATTTTCATGCAACTCTCCATGTCACCATTTCTTTCACAAAAATCGTGTGATTCTGACTCTGGTAACTGATTTGGCCTCATAACTGATAAAGAGAAGCCCAACAGAAGCCCATCAGTCAATATCTTGGCATCTCTTACTCTTCCACGCATGTAGTTTATTGCAGCAGACCAGGCGGCGCGACGCTGTTTGCCACCACTCAAGCACCACCGGGCGGTGCCCAACAACCCGCAGCAGATCCGGTGCAGGACTGCCACGGGCTCCGGCTGAAAAGGATTGAGCTTCTCTGGTTGTCATCAGGAGCGCAAGCCACCGCTCTCCATGCATGGATCAAGGTGCATCGGCCAGATCCGCCATCGAGAGGACGACCTCCAACACCGCCCCGCTACCCTACGACCTTGACACGGACAATCCCGGCCACCTCGACGATTCCGCCTCATCAAGGACGGCCTACACAACCGCCCTACTACACAGAAGTGATGCTGCCGCCGCCTCTCGGCGACTTCCCCTGCCCATGGGAACAAGGTCGGGCCCATAGTTGTACAGATTGTGCAGCCCGCACAGGGCCTATAAATTTTGGGGGCCTCAAATTTTTATATAGGCCAGGTCCCCTAGAAACGAAGGAGAGCTCCTAACCGGCGCCTTCAGCGCCGGTTTCGAGTTGTAGCGCTCGAAGTGTCACGATACTGGGCCGGCCCAGGTGGGGTTCGATCGACCACAGCAAAACATGTCGCGAAAAAAAAACGTCAAGAAAAAGCGAGAAAGCCAGGTTTCAAACTCAGGATCGCATGTCTGTTGTGCACGAACGCAAGTACCACTACACCATACACCCTATGTTGTGCTGCACCTAGGAAAAAGTGCAATTTAACCTTTGTTTTAGTGAAACATTTAACGTAAAAAATCTGAAAATTAGTTGAAAAGTTCATTGATTTTGAAATTCAAGTTCATTGATTTTGAAAACTAGTTCATCAATGTTTTAAAAAGTTCATAAAAAATTGAAAAAAGTTCATCGGTTTTCAAAAAAAGTTCATCGATTTTGAAAAAAGTTCATCAAATTTGAAAACAGTTTATCAATTTTAATAAAATGTTCATTGAATTCAAAGAAAGTTCATCAAATTTGAAAAATGTACATCAATTTTTTTTAAAGTTCACACAAAAAAAGAAAAAGTATCATCGATTTTGAAAAAGGTCCATCAAATTTGAACAAAGTTCATCAATTTTAAAAAAATGTTCATTGAATTAAAAAAAATTTATCGATTTTGGTAAAAGTTCATTGAATTAGAAAAAAGTTCATCGAGTTTGATAAAAAGTTCACACATTTAAGGAAAGAAAAAAAGAATGGGAAATGAGAAAAGAAAAGGGAAAAAAGGAAAAAGAAAAAGAAACGCCCAGAAATTGGCCAGCGAACGACCTAGAGAAAGAATAAAAACAAGGAAGGAAGTCTGTAAGCATGCGTTGTTATCCTAGTGGTGAGTGCGCTGATCTGTGAATTGATCGATGATCGATCCCATGTTCGATCCCTGGCTTGTGCGCATTGTTTTTTGCTATAGTTTCAACAGGAAAAAAAAGTAACGTGGGCCGGCCCAGGGCGGTGCTTGGGGTGTGCGCCCTGTACCGTTAAGCCTATTTTAGACGCTTAAGGCGCCGAATAGGAACCAGCGAAACGAAGGCCCCATCTGCCCTGGTAATGTTAGGCCTGGGCCCAAGTAATACACACGTGAGCCGCAACGTCGTTTCTTCCTCCATCTTCGGTGTGGGCCGTGAGGCTGTGCGCTCTGAAGCGGATGCCTCGTTTCACCTATTCGCCTGTAGCTAGTTTTTTCTACTCTCTCGCTTAGGGTTTTCGCCTCTGGCGGCGGCGATCTAGTCGACGTCTAGAGTTTTATCCCAATCGATCGCCGGCTAACCCTGCTGATCCTTTGTGAAACCCGTCTGATCTGCGGGGACACAAGGGGGCTAGGGCTCCGCGCTGGTTTCTGGTGCTGTTTTCCGCGAAGTCGCCGCCGTAACCTAGATGGCGGGCCATGAGGGGTCGTCGTCTTCGGCGGGCCTAGCGGGGAGAAACTTGGAGGAGATGTTGAAACACCTGGACCTACAGGATGATGAGCTTGATGATGTTGTGGTGGGAGAAGAAGAGGTGAAGAAGTACGCAGCAGATGCGAGGTGGCTTGCGATTGGGAAGGTAAACACGACATGGTAGTTCAGCGCATCGGCGATGTTCGAGACGCTGAAGTCAATCTGGAGGCTTGCTAATGTGCCAACTTATCGCGAGGCGGGTGAAAATCTCTTCATCTTTCAGATGTTTTGTCTGGGTGATTGGAAGAAGGTTGTACATGGAGGCCCATGGCTGTTTAGAGGGATGGGGATGCTTATTGAGGATTATGACGGCAAGCAGGAGCCGTCCTCTGTCATCTTTGATGGTCTGTATATTTGGGCCCAGATACACAATATCCCGGAGCTGTACCGAAAAGCAGAAGTAGTGGATCAACTAGCTCGCCGTATTGGTCGCGTGAAGGAGATACAACTCTCACCTCGCCTCTTTTATGAGGGTGACTATGTCAGGGTTCGAGCGAGGATACAGGTGAATAAACCGCTGACGAGGGTGACGCCCCTGAATGTTACTGGTGAGGGGAGGAAGTTTCTTCCGGTGAAGTATGAGAAGATTCCTTTCTTCTGCAAGGTATGCGGTCTCATGGGTCACAATCATGAGGAATGCGGTGATGGAGTTTGGGAGGAGAAGAATAAACAGTGGGGAAGCTGGATGCTAGCAACAAGAAGGGAGGCACCTCAGGAGCAACCCAGCTGGGATCGTGGGGCGCGGGGTGGCCATGCGGCAGGACGAGGGCGGGGCAGGGCGAGACGTACAGGTCCAGAACGGCGCCAAAACTCGCCCCCCGGAAGAGATCATCGCAGGAGGCAGGCCTGGATTCAGAGGCAGAGGAGGACGATGTGACCAGCCCCCTCAAAACGGCTGCAGCAGGGAACGAGGTCCGAGATGAAGTGGGGGCTCGACGCAACCTGGATGCAGCGATGTTGGAGAGTGCCAACGCAGTGACACTGATGGTTCGGCCGGGCTCTACGGCTATATCACCTGAGGCCCAAAATTTGACTCTTGCGGGCACCGCCCAGGGTGCAACCCCGCCGCTACCTCCGGCGTATGTCTCACCACGAGACGTCAAGAAACAAAGGAAGGGCTGCTCTCCCTCAAAGAAGAGCAATGACAAGATGGCGACATTGGCGGACTCCGACCAGGGGTTCCGACAGGCCCAATGAAAATACTAAGTTGGAACTGCCGCGCGATAGGCGACGCCGCGACAGTTCATGAACTCCGTGATCTCCTTGAGATCAGCTCGCCATCTATCCTTTGTTTAGTAGAAACTCAGTTACAAAAGGCTCGTGTTGAGGGTCTTCATTCTTCCTTAGGTTTTGATTTTAGCTTTGGTGTTGGTAGTACTGGTCGCACTGGCGGCATTTGTATCTTTTGGAAACCTCTCTTGATGTTACAATAAAGAATTATTTAGAGTATCATGTGGACACCTGGGTTACTGAACCAGGCAGGGAACAATGGAGGTTGACGTGTTTTTGTTGGAAATATGCCCTAGAGGCAATAATAAATTAGTTATTATTATATTTCCTTGTTCATGATAATCGTTTATTATCCATGCTATAATTGTATTGATAGGAAACTCAGATACATGTGTGGGTACATAGACAACACCATGTCCCTAGTAAGCCTCTAGTTGACTAGCTCGTTGATCAATAAATGGTTACGGTTTCCTGACCATGGACATTGGATGTCATTGATAACGGGATCACATCATTAGGAGAATGATGTAATGGACAAGACCCAATCCTAAGCCTAGCACAAAGATCGTAGTTCGTATGCTAAAGCTTTTCTGATGTCAAGTATCTTTTCCTTAGACCATGAGATTGTGCAACTCCCGGATACCGTAGGAATGCTTTGGGTGTACCAAACGTCACAACGTAACTGGGTGGCTATAAAGGTGCATTACAGGTATCTTCAAAAGTGTCTGTTGGGTTGGCATGAATCGAGACTGGGATTTGTCACTCCGTGTAAACGGAGAGGTATCTCTGGGCCCACTCGGTAGGACATCATCATAATGTGCACAATGTGATCAAGGAGTTGATCACGGGATGATGTGTTACGGAACGAGTAAAGAGACTTGCCGGTAACGAGATTGAACAAGGTATCGGTATACCGACGATCGAATCTCGGGCAAGTACAATACCGCTAGACAAAGGGAATTGTATACGGGATCGATTGAGTCCTTGACATCGTGGTTCATCCGATGAGATCATCGTGGAACATGTGGGAGCCAACATGGGTATCCAGATCCCGCTGTTGGTTATTGACCGGAGAACGTCTCGGTCATGTCTGCATGTCTCCCGAACCCGTAGGGTCTACACACTTAAGGTTCGATGACGCTAGGGTTATAAAGGAAGTTTGTATGTGGTTACCGAATGTTGTTCGGAGTCCCGGATGAGATCCCGGACGTCACGAGGAGTTCCGGAATGGTCCGGAGGTAAAGATTTATATATGGGAAGTCCTGTTTTGGTCACCGGAAAAGTTTCAGGCGATATCGGTATTGTACCGGGACCACCGGGAGGGTCCCGGGGGTCCACCAAGTGGGGCCACCAACCCTGGAGGCCTGCATGGGTCAAGTGTGGGAGGGGAATAGCCCCTAGGTGGGCTGGTGCGCCCCCCACAAGGGGCCCAAGGCGCAAGGGAGAGTGGGAGGGGGCAAACCCTAGTCCAGATGGGCCTTAAGGCCCACCTAGTGGGCGCCTCCCCTCTCTCCCCTCTTGGCCGCCCCCCCAAAACCCATCTAGGGCTGGACGCCACCCCTAGGGGGTGGAAACCCTAGAGGGGGCGCAGCCCCCCCCCCCCTCTTTCCCTATATATATTGGAGGTTTTGGAGCAGCCCAACACATGAGAACCTCTCCTCCCGTTGGTGCAGCCCTGCATCTCTTCTTCCTCCTCCTCCTCTCCTGTGGTGCTTGGCGAAGCCCTGCAGGATAGCCACGCTCCTCCATCACCACCACGCCGTTGTGCTGCTGCTGGATGGAGTCTTCCTCAACCTCTCCCTCTCTCCTTGCTGGATCAAGGCGTGGGAGACTTCACCGGGCTATACGTGTGTTGAACGCGGAGGTGCCGTCCGTTCGGCACTATAATCTCCGGTGATTTGGATCACGACGAGTACGACTCCTTCAACCCCGTTCACATGAACGCTTCCGCTTAACGATCTACAACGGTATGTAGATGCACTCTCCTTCCCCTCGTTGCTGGTTTCTCCATAGATAGATCTTGGTGACACGTAGGAAAATTTTGAATTTCTGCTACGTTTCCCAACAGTGGTATCAGAGCCAGGTTTATTGCGTAGATTCTTTGCACGAGTAGAACACAAAGTAGTTGTGGGCGTTGATGATGTTCAATATGCTTACCGTTACTAGTCCAATCTTGTTTCGACGGTATTGTGGGATGAAGCGGCCCGGACCGACCTTACACGTACTCTTACGTGAGACAGGTTCCACCGACTGACATGCAGTTGGTGCATAAGGTGGCTAGCGGGTGCCAGTCTCTCCCACTTTAGTCGGAACGGATTCGATGAAAATGGTCCTTATGAAGGGTAAATAGCAATTGGCATATCACGTTGGGGTTTTGCGTAGGTAAGAAACGTTCTTCCTAGAAACCCATAGCAGCCACGTAAAACATGCAAACAACAATTAGAGGACGTCTAACTTGTTTTTGCAGGGTATGCTATGTGATGTGATATGGCCAAGAAGAATGTGATGAATGATATGTGATGTATGAGATTGATCATGTTCTTGTAATAGGATTCACGACTTGCATGTCGATGAGTATGACAACCGGCAGGAGCCATAGGAGTTGTCTTTATTTATTGTATGACCTGCGAGTCATTAAACAACGCCATGTAATTACTTTACTTTATTGCTAACCGGTAGC
Organism: Triticum dicoccoides; assembly: GCF_002162155.2. Classification (NCBI taxonomy): domain Eukaryota; kingdom Viridiplantae; phylum Streptophyta; class Magnoliopsida; order Poales; family Poaceae; genus Triticum; species Triticum dicoccoides. Next base: position 820,762,059 of record NC_041383.1, on the reverse strand, counting down.
CATAGTAGTAGAAGTAATAGTTGGCGAGACAACTTCACGAAGACACGATGATGGAGATCATGATGATGGAGATCATGGTGTCATGCCGGTGACGATGATGATCATGGAGCCCCGAAGATGGAGATCAATGGAGCTATATGATATTGGCCATATCATGTCACTACTATATAATTGCATGTGATGTTTATTATGTTTATGCATCTTGTTTACTTAGAACGACGGTAGTAAATAAGATGATCCCTTACAACAATTTCAAGAAGTGTTCTCCCCTAACTGTGCACCGTTGCTAAAGTTTGTCGCTTCTAAGCACCACGTGATGATCGGGTGTGATGGATTCTTACGTTCACATACAACGGGTGTAAGACAGATTTACACACGCGAAACACTTAGGGTTAACTTGACGAGCCTAGCATGTACAGACATGGCCTCGGAACACAGAGACCGAAAGATCGAGCATAAGTCGTATAGTAGATACGATCAACATGAAGATGTTCATCGATGATGACTAGTCCGTCTCACGTGATGATCGGACACGGCCTAGTTGACTCAGATCATGTAATCACTTAGATGACCAGAGGGATGTCTATCTGAGTGGGAGTGCATAAGATGAACTTAATTATCTTGAACATAGTCAAAAGACCTTTTGCAAATTATGTCATAAGCTCGCGTTTTAGTTCCACTGTTTAGATACGTTCCTAGAGAAAAAAATATAGTTGACAGTTGACAGTAGCGATTATGCGGACAGTAGAAAGCTTATGTCCTTAATGCACCGCTCAGTGTGCTGAACCCCAAACGTCGTTTGTGGATGTTGCGAACATCGGACATACACGTTTTGATAACTACGTGATAGTTCAGTTAAACGGTTTAGAGTTGAGGCACGAAAGACCTTTTTCGAAATGTCGCAGAACATATGAGATGTTTCGAGGGCTGAAATTAGGATTTCAGGCTCGTGCCCACATCAAGAGGTATGAGACCTCCAACGATTTTCTTAGCCAGCAAACTAAGGGAGAAAAGCTCAATTGTTGAGCTTGTGATCAGATTGTCTGAGTGCAACAATCACTTGAATCGAGTGGGAGTTGATCTTCCAGATGAGATAGTGATGTTTCTCCAAAGTCATTGCCACCAAGCTGCTAGAGCTTCGTGATGAACTATAACATATCAGGGATAGATATGATGATCCTTGAGGTATTCACGATGTTTGACACCGCGAAAGTAGAAATCAAGAAGGAGCATCAATTGTTGATGGTTGGTGAAACCACTAGTTTCAAGAAGGGCAAGGGCAAGAAGGGATACTTCATGAAACGGCAAATCAGTTGCTGCTCCAGTGAAGAAACCCAAGGTTGAACCCAAACCCGAGACTAAGTGCTTCTGTAATGAGAGGAACGGACACTGAAGCGGAACCACCCTAGATACTTGGTAGATGAGAAGGCTGGCAAGGTCGATAGAAGTATATTGGATATACATTATGTTAATGTGTACTTTACTAGTACTCCTAGTAGCACCAGGGTATTAGATACCGGTTCGGTTGCTAAGTGTTAGTAACTCAAAATAAAAGCTATGGAATAAACAGAGACTAACTAAAGGTTAGCCGACGATATGTGTTGGAAGTGTTTCCAAGGTTGATGTGATCAAGCATCGCACGCTCCCTCTACCATCGAGATTGAAGTTAAACCTAAAATTGTTATTTGGTGTTTGCGTTGAGCATAGACATGATTGGATTATGTCTATCGCAATACGTTTATTCATTTAAGGAGAATAATGGTTACTCTATTTATTTGAATAAATACCTTTAATGGTCTTGCACCTAAAAGAATGGTTTATTGAATCTCGATCGTAGTGATACACATTTTCATGTCAAAAGATATAAGATAGTAATGATAGTACCACTTACTTGTGGCACTGCCATGTAAGTCATATTGGTGTAAAACGCATGAAGAAGCTCCATGTTGATGGATCTTTGGACTCACTCGTTTTTGAAAAGTTTGAGACATGCAAACCATGTCTATTGGTGTATACGCATGAAGAAACTCCATGCAGATGGATCGTTTGGACTCACTTGATTTTGAATCACTTGAGATATGCAAATCAAACCACATGGACAAGATGACTGAAAAGCCTCGGTTTCAGTAAGATGGAACAAGGTAGCAACCTGTTGGAAGTAACACATTTTGATATGTGCAGTCCAATGAGTGCTGAGGCATGCAGTGAATATCGTTATGTTCTGACTTCACAGATGATTCGAGTAGATGTTGAGTATATTTACTTGATGAAACACAAAGTCTGAATTATTGAATGGTTCAAGTAATTTCAGAGTGAAGTTAAAGATCATTGTGACAAGAGGATAAAATGTCTATGATATGATCATAGAGATGAGTATCTGAGTTACGAGCTTTGGCACGCAATTAAGACACCGTGGAAATTGTTTCACAATTAATACCGCTTGGAACACCATAGTGTGATGGTGTGTCCGAACATCATAGTTGCACCCTATTGGATATGATGCGTACCATGATGTCTCTTATCGAATTACCACTATTGTTCATGGGTTAGGCATTAGAGACAACCACACTCACTTTAATAGGGCACCACGTAATTCCGTTGAGATGACACCGTTTGAACTATGGTTTGGAGAAACCTAAGTTGTCGTTTCTTAAAAGGTTTGGGGCTACGACGCTTATGTGAAAAAGTTTCAGGTTGATAAGCTCGAACCCAAAGCGGATAAAATGCATCTTCATAGGACACCCAAAACGGTAGGGTATACCTCCTAATTCAGATCCGAAAGCAATAGGGATTGTTTCTTGAATCGGGTCCTTTCTCGAGGAAAAGTTTGTCTCGGAAAGTTGAGTGGGAGGATGGTGGAGACTTGATGAGGTTATTGAACCATCACTTCAACTATTGTGTAGCAGGGCACAGGAAGTTGTTCCTGTGGCACCTACACCAATTGAAGTAGAAGCTTATGATAGTGATCATGAAACTTCGGATCAAGTCACTACCGAACCTCGTAGGACGACAAGGACGCGTAGTGCTTCGGAGTGGTACGCAATCCTGTCTTACAGGTCATGTTGCTAGACAACAATGAACCTACGAGCTATGGAGAAGCGATGGTGGGCCTGGATTCCGACGAATGGCTCGAGGCCATAAAATCCGAGAACGGATCCATGACTTTGGAAGAAATACTTGATGGTCGTAAGGCCATTGGGTACGGATGGATTTTAAGAAGAAGACGGACGTGAACGGTAATGTCACCGTCTGTGAAGCACGACTTGTGGCGAAGAGTTTTTCACAAGTTCAAGGAGTTGACTGCGATGAGTTTTTCTCATCCGTAGCGATGCTTAAAGTCCGTCAGAATCATGTTAGCACAAGCTGCATTTATGAAATCTGGCAGATGGATATCAAAACGAGTTTCCTTACCTGTTTTCGTAAGGAAAGGTTGTATGTGATACAATCAGAAAAGTTTTGTCAATCCTAAGGATGCTAAAAGGTATGCTAGCTCCAGCAATCCTTCTAAGGACTGGAGTAAGCATCTCGGAGTTGGAATATACGCTTTGATGAGATGATCAAAGATTTTGGGTTTATACAAAGTTTGTGAGAAACTTGTATTTCCAAAGAAGTGAGTGGGAGCACTATAGAATTTCTGATAAGTATATGTGAATGACATATTGTTGATCGGAAATGATGTAGAATTTCTGGAAAGCATATAGGGTTATTGGAAAAGTGTTTTTCAATAGAAAACCTGGATTAAGCTACTTGAACAATGAGCATCGAGATCTATAAGGATAGATCAAAATGCTTAATAATACTTTCAAATAAGCACATACCTTGACATGATCTTGAAGGTGTTCAAGATGGATCAGTCAAAGAAGGAGTTCTTGCCTGAGATGTGAGGTATGAAGTTAAGAGTTAAAGCTCGACCATGGCAGAAAAGAGAGAAAGGACGAAGGTCGTCCCCTATGCTTCAGACATAGGCTCTAAAGTATGCTATGCTATGTACCGCACCGGAAGTGTGCCTTGCCATGAGTCAGTCAAGGGGTACAAGAATGATCCAGGAATGGATCATTGGACAGCGGTCAATAATTGTCCTTGGAGTAAATAAGGACATGTTTCTCGATTATGGAGGTAATAAAGAGTTCGGCGTAAGGGGTTACGTCGATGCAAGCTTTAACACCTATCCGAGTGACTCTGAGTAGCAAACCGGATACGTATAGTGGAGCAACCATTTGGAATAGATCCAAGTGGAGCGTGGAAGCAGCGTTTACAATATGACCTAGAAATTTACAAAGCACACACGGATCTGTAAGGTTCAGACCCGATGACTAAAAACCTCTCTCACAAGCAAAACATGATCAAACCTGAGAACTCATTGAGTCTTAATCACATGATGATGTGAACTAGTTTACAGACACTAGTAAACTCTTTGGATGTTGGTCACATGGCGATGTGACCTATCAGTGTTAATCACATGACGATGTGAACTAGATTATTAACTCTAGTGCAAGTGGGAGACTGTTGGAAATATGCCCTAGAGGCAATAATAAATTAGTTATTATTATATTTCCTTGTTCATGATACTCGTTTATTATCCATGCTATAATTGTATTGATAGGAAACTCAGATACATGTGTGGGTACATAGACAACACCATGTCCCTAGTAAGCCTCTAGTTGACTAGCTCGTTGATCAATAGATGGTTACGGTTTCCTGACCATGGACATTGGATGTCATTGATAACGGGATCACATCATTAGGAGAATGATGTGATGGACAAGACCCAATCCTAAGCCTAGCACAAAGATCGTAGTTCGTATGCTAAAGCTTTTCTAATGTCAAGTATCTTTTCCTTAGACCATGAGATTGTGCAACTCCCGGATACCGTAGGAATGCTTTGGGTGTACCAAACGTCACAACGTAACTGGGTGGCTATAAAGGTGCATTACAGGTATCTCCGAAAGTGTCTGTTGGATTGGCACGAATCGAGACTGGGATTTGTCACTCCGTGTAAACGGAGAGGTATCTCTGGGCCCACTCGGTAGGACATCATCATAATGTGCACAATGTGATCAAGGAGTTGATCATGGGATGATGTGTTACGGAACGAGTAAAGAGACTTGCCGGTAACGAGATTGAACAAGGTATCGGTATACCAACGATCGAATCTCGGGCAAGTACAATACCGCTAGACAAAGGGAATTGTATACGGGATCGATTGAGTCCTTGACATCGTGGTTCATCCGATGAGATCATCGTGGAACATGTGGGAGCCAACATGGGTATCTAGATCCCACTGTTGGTTATTGACCGGAGAACGTCTCGGTCATGTCTGCATGTCTCCCGAACCCGTAGGGTCTACACACTTAAGGTTCGACGATGCTAGGGTTATAAAGGAAGTTTGTATGTGGTTACCGAATGTTGTTCGGAGTCCCGGATGAGATCCCGGATGTCACGAGGAGTTCCGGAATGGTCCAGAGGTAAAGATTTATATATGGGAAGTCCTGTTTTGGTCACCGGAAAAGTTTCGGGCGATATCGGTATTGTACCGGGACCACCGGGAGGGTCCCGGGGGTCCACCAAGTGGGGCCACCAACCCTGGAGGCCTGCATGGGTCAAGTGTGGGAGGGGACCAGCCCCTAGGTGGGCTGGTGCTCCCCCCACAAGGGGCCCAAGGCGCAAGGGAGAGTGGGAGGGGGCAAACCCTAGTCCAGATGGGCCTTAAGGCCCACCTAGTGGGCGCCTCCCCTCTCTCCCCTCTTGGCCGCCCCCCCAAAACCCATCTAGGGCTGGCCGCCACCCCTAGGGGGTGGAAACCCTAGAGGGGGCGCAGCCCCCCCTCTTCCCCTATATATATTGGAGGTTTTGGAGCAGCCCAACACATGAGAACCTCTCCTCTCGTTGGTGCAGCCCTGCATCTCTTCTTCCTCCTCCTCCTCTCCTGTGGTGCTTGGCGAAGCCCTGCAGGATAGCCACGCTCCTCCATCACCACCACGCCGTTGTGCTGCTGCTGGATGGAGTCTTCCTCAACCTCTCCCTCTCTCCTTGCTGGATCAAGGCGTGGGAGACGTCACCGGGCTGTACGTGTGTTGAACGCGGAGGTGCCGTCCGTTCGGCACTATAATCTCCGGTGATTTGGATCACGACGAGTACGACTCCTTCAACCCCGTTCACATGAACGCTTCCGCTTAACGATCTACAAGGGTATGTAGATGCACTCTCCTTCCCCTCGTTGCTGGTTTCTCCATAGATAGATCTTGGTGACACGTAGGAAAATTTTGAATTTCTGCTACGTTCCCCAACAGTTTTTATGGAGAAGCAACAAGAAATTTACGGTATAAAACATGGAACACAATGACAAGACTTAGGGGGGAGAGTACCCTCCCATGGATGTACATAGGTGATTTCAATGAGATCTTGAGAGCTGATGAACAACATGGTCCTAATGAACGGGATAGTGGCCAGATCGAAGCTTTCAGAGAAGCGGTGGATGTGTGTGGCCTTGCTGATCTTGGTTACAGGGGCCTAGACTGGACTTGGGAGAAAAAAGTGGCTGTTGGTCATCATTGCAGAGTTCGTCTGGACCGAGCTTTAGCAACAGCTTGTTGGTCAGGACTTTTTCCTTTCGCCACTGTGGAACACCTCACGGCAGCCAAGTCCGACCACTGCCCAATACTGTTGGATACTGATCTGGTGGACACAAGTGTTAGAGCACGACAAAAACAATTCCGATACGAGTGTATGTGGGAGCGGGACCCAGGATTTGGAGATGTGGTCACTGAAGCTTGGAATGCTACCGGCCGAGCGTAGGTTGTGGCTGATCTATCGCATAAACTAGCCTCGATCGCTGGCACTCTACAGCGCTGGGGTTGCACCACTTTTGGTGCTGTCCGGGTGGAACTGCGGGCTCTATGAATGCAGCTGCAGGACTTGTGTGCTATGGCCAGCCGAGTCGGCCCATCTGATGAGGAAAAAAGGTCGAAGCTCGGATGACCGAGTTATGTCTGCGGAAGGAGATTATGTGGCGTCAACGAGCCCGTATTCAATGGCTGGCAGACGGTGATAGCAATACCAAGTTCTTTCATCGCAAAGCTAGTGCAAGGAAGGTCCGCAATCGTATCACAGAACTGTAGCGGGTTGATGGCTCTGTAAGCAAAGACGAGCATGAAATGGCTAGTATGGCCACGACCTTTTATAGTAACTTGTATGCTTCTGAGAATACGGTTGGGATAAAGGAAGTCTTGTCTCATATACCAAGGAAAGTGGATGATGCCATGAACAATATTCTGAAGGCTCGTTACACCAACGTCGAGGTCAAGGAGGCTCTCTTTCAAATGTTTCCTACAAAGGCTCCAGGACCCGACGGCTTCCCTGCACATTTTTTTCAACGGCATTGGGATCTATGTGGTGAGGAGGTAACCGATATGGTGCTACGTGTTCTGAGTGGAGAGGATTCTCTGGAGGAGATAAACAAAACGTTCATTGTCTTAATACCCAAGATCGCAAGTCCAAAAAACTTAGGATAGTTTCGACCGATCAGCCTTTGTAATGTGATCTTCAAGATTGCATCAACAGTCCTGGCCAATCGGCTCAAACTTATTCTCCCCGATATCATCTCAGAAGAACAGTCGGCATTCGTACCTGGTCGTCTAATCACTAACAACTTTATCTCAGCCTATGAGTGCCTACACTATATGAAAACAAGGAAGCTCAAGGGAAACAGGTGGTGTGCTCTGAAACTAGATATGATGAAAGCCTATGATCGTTTAGAGTGGAATTACTTGGAAAGGGTTATGCTAAAATTGGGGATCAGCCCAAAGTGTGATGAGGTGTGTCTCTTCAGTATCCTTTTCTGTTATCTTCAATGGAGGGAAACAAGAAGACTTCACGCCATCGCGCGGTTTGAGGCAAGGAGATCCCATATCTCCATAAATTTTCCTACTGGCGGCTGAGGGCCTTTCATGTTTGTTGAAATCAATGCTTCCAACTGAGAGGATACCAGGCATCACGGTGGCAGTAGGTGCACCGGAGGTAAAGCATCTTCTTTTTGCAGATGATAGCCTTCTTTTCTTTAATGCTACACCGGAGATGGAAAAACGGGTGGATGATCTTCTGCAAAGGTATTGTTCTTCCTCGAGTCAACGTATAAATAAAGATAAATCATCCGTCTTTTTTAGCAAGGGCTGTGCTGAATCCGTGAGAAAGGAAATCAAGCAAGTTTTGGATGTTCCGAATGAGCAGCTCTCTGAGAAATATCTTGGTCTCCCCTCTGATGTGGGCCGGGCTAAAGAGGGTGCTTTCAAGTATTTGAAAGATAGAATCTGGAAGCAAGTTCAAGGTTGGATGGAGAAAATTTGTCCGTTGGAGGCAAAGAGGTGCTTATTAAATCCGTTGCCCAAGCTATTCCTACCTACTCCATGGCCTGTTTCAAACTGCCTAGAGGATTATGCCAACACATTAATGGGCTGCTACGTAAGTTTTGGTGGGGCTCAAAAAAGGGAGAAAGGAAGACTGTCTGGGTCTCTTGGGAAGTCATGACACAACCAAAGTTCATGGGAGGAATGGGTTTCCGAGATATCCAACTTTTTAACCTGGCATTACTGGCCAGGCAAGCCTGGCGCCTCCTACAGGAACCACCTCTTTGAGTGCGCGGATCCTCAAGGCTGTCTACTACCCTTTTTCCACCATCCTTGATGCAGAAGTGGGAAATCATCCTTCACAAGTTTGGCGATCCATAATTGAAGGCAGAGACACTTTGAAGCTGGGACTTGTGAAACGGATTGGTTCGGGAGAGGACACAAACATATGGATTGACAATTGCATTCCACGTGACTTTAAGCTTCGGCCGGTTTGCCCAAAGTCCTTGAACCCTCCTCACAAGGTGTCGGACCTTATTGATTCAGTTAATATGACATGGGACCGAGATGTTCTTGATCAGCACCTCTTCCCCATGGACGTCGAAGCAATCCTCAATATCCCGTTAAGCTCAAGAGTCCGTGATGATTTCTGGTCTTGGCATTATGAGAAAAGGGGTGTTTTCACAGTACAGTCTGCATTTGTGGAGACTCTTGGCCTCCACAAAGCAACAGCGGACGGACTGGCTAGAGCATAACGACGGCCACTCATGCTTCGAGTCTGATCGCCGATCTTGGACAAAGTTGTGGGGAGCTTCGGTCCCTTCCAAAGTGAGAATTTTTGCATGGAGATTGGCCAAATCTTCCATCCCTACGGGAGAAGTCCGCAAGCATCGGAGCATGGCTGAAACACCGGAGTGCGCCTTATGCAAGGAGGCGGTGGATACGTGGCGTCATTCGCTCTTTGATTGCAAGATGGCGAGATGCGTTTGGGCACTAGCTGACGAGGATATCACAGAAACCATTGTCTCGAACCGGATGGACGACGCAAAGCTATGGATGCTGTGGCTCGTTGATACTATTCCTTCGATGGAGCTTGCGCGCGTCCTCGTGACGATGTGGGCTATTTGGTGGGCACGGCGTCGAGCTATCCACGATGATCAGTACCAAAGTCCACTAAGTACTCACATGTTCATTGAGAAATTTTTGTCAGAGCTGGAGGCGACCCCCGACGAGAAAGAACGACCCAGGGACCGAACTGCAAAATCCAAGGACCTGCATGCTACGGCCAGGGACTTGCATGTAATGGCCCGGGGAGAATCAGCGCAGCGCGACCGATCAGTTCGGACGACCTGGCTCCCGCCGGCGAAGCATGACGTGAAGATTAATGTTGATGGCGGCTTTTCCAAGGTTGGGGACCGATTAGCTTCGGCGGTGATCTGTAGGGACAAACATGGCATGTTTCTAGGTGCTTCCGCGGTTATTTTCGAGGGTTTGCTTGACCCAACTATACTCGAAGCCCAGGCGTGCAACGAGGCCCTTGCTCTTGTTGCGGACCTCCATGTTCAATCCGTGTGTGTTGCATCGGACTATCTCGAGGTGATCACCAATATCCATACTGGTGCCCCATGTCGATATGTTGCTATCTTGGAGGAGATCAAGCACAGGAGGCGTTCGATCCAAGATATTCAGTTTGTGCACGAGAATAGGAAACAAAATGAGGAAGCTCATGCCTTAGCTAAGGCGGCTGCTTCTCTCCCTCCCTGGCGCCATGTGTGGCTTACTACTCTGCCCGATATCATCTGTATCCCTATGTTTTTGAATTTTCAATAAAGGATACTTTTCTGCTAAAAAAACCTATTCGCGTGTAGCTTGTCTAAAAAAAACTATTCCCCTGTAGCCGGCAGTGGCCGCCGGGAATTAAACCCATTAACAGTCGCACAAAGGATGCCCTCTCGGCTATGCCACGTCAGATTCACTTTGCTCGTGGATTGGGCAAGACATGCTGCTTTCAACTGGCCAGTCATTGCCTCGTTCCGGTTTTGTTGTCGTGGCTGATATGGACAAAAGAAAGCTTATAAGGGAAGTAAAAGGCCTATGTATGACTGCAGCCCAAGTCGCACACTCCACGCAACCTCTTCCTCTTCTCCGCATCTTCCTTCACGGGCCAATGCGGCTGCAGGGGCGAGGGGATGGGGGCCAGCCGGTTTCTTCGCTGGATCTGGACTTCTCCTCCTCTTCCTTCGGGCCCTCGCGGCTGCAGGGCGAGAGGATGGGGGCCAGCCGATTTCTTCGCCGGATCTGGAGCAGGGACAAGAGGAGAAGGAAGTTGGCCATGGATACATGAGGAGAGCGGGGAAGGAAGCCAGAGTGGATCAGTGACGGTTGGATCCCCGAAGAAAAAATAACAGTGGGATACAGGACGAAGATAAGCGGCGGCGACGGGCGAGGCAGCAGGAGGCGATGGCGACAAGTAAATCAGTCGCCTATGGATAAAAGGTAAGTGCGGCCGCCATTTGGTCCCTCTCCTTTCCTCCTAGTTTGTGCCTTCTCTATACATATAGTCACGGTATCGGCTCTGGCAGCTCGCGCCGGTGTACACCTCATAATGATATGCCTGTTGCATATGGCCGTAGAAGAATAGCAGGTGGATTAGGAGACACCACATCATGAACCAGATTTGTACCCTTGGACACCGAAGCAATGTAGGTGTATGGTGCTCTGAATAAAATTGATAGCCTGCATATATGTTTGCTGATGCATGTGTGTGTGTGTGTGTGTGTGTGTGTGTGTGTGTGTGTGTGATGGATCACTGTAAATTCATGGATGTCTTGTTCCTCTCATTCTTTTTCTTCTCAGAATTTAGGGTTGGATGTTAAACATACATGCACAGGCTTGTTTCAGAATGTCATAGTCCAGATTAGAAATTAAGAGAAGAGAGACAGAAACGATTGGTTAGTAAAATATATAGCTGCAAGTTTACATAGTGGAATTGCTGACCGAAGTTTTTCTCTAATGTACATTTATGAAATTCCTAATACTTAAAACTTGTTTTGCAGCCCGTTTTCAATCATTAGAAAAATACGATAGCATTTTTTTCAATCAGTTAACAGTATGAACAGTCAGTTAACAATATAAATATGGTAGCATTGTTCAGCCTGTTACCTACTGAATGCGAGTCACAAACGGCTTTTCAGTTAGTTAACAAATAGCAACACATCAGAAGCTTTTTTGAGATAAGCTACAAAGATAAGCAACAGTTTTTCAATCAGTTAACAAACAGCAGCACAATAGTTTTCAAGTCACCTGATCTCTGTCCAATTTTTTCTCCCTTGTTGCAGTTCACCGTTGTATTCAACCTGGGAACCTACATACAGATTTTCATCTATGATATTCCAGCATCTTCTATGCTTCCAATCTGTTAATTTAATTTTACTTATAAACGGCACAAACTTCCAGATCATGTCTGTCGCCAGAGACCTCATTGGCACATCTCAAGAGGATGCTATTATCTGCATCAGCGAGGACGACGGTGAGCTGGCAGCCCACACCAAGCAACCTACACGCTCTGCACATGTTATATGCTAATAAATGGTACCCCTACTTCACTATACAGCATTCTCCTATCCATATTGGCCCAAGATTGTAGAATTATTTAGCTTCATATTTTGCGTCTCATGAAAGAACACAATTAGGTTATGGAATCATTTTTTTCCTACTTCTAAAAAGATTTTGTTTGATTGGATGCTAATAATATGTTTCTAAATAGAATCTCGTTGTTGTTCATTATATATGTAGGTTCATTTAAACAAGATAATGGTCATTTTTCCCTCTCTCTAGATCCAGGGAAAATTGTATATTCTGTGAAGAACTATTGATGCATATTTGGCAGCTTTTGAATCCTATGAACAACTTGATGGTTCAATATGTTTCAGTTTCGTATAATTTCTGCAGAACCCTATTTATCATTCTGACATTTTATATATATTATACTTATCTTATACTTATCCATGTCAGCATTTTAGTGGGTTTTGAACAATTAGATGATTTTGCACAAGACTTTGTATGTGCACACGGGCATTTCGTATGCAAGGTGCACAACTTTGTATTTGTGTGGTAATAAAGCAAGAGGGTCTGCTCGATGACGGTGCAGGTGGTGTTCCTTTGTTTGGAGAATTTATCTGTGGTGTGATCTGTTTTCATTTCTGTTAGGCAATCCGATCAGATCATACCCTGTCATATTTAGCGCTCCTATATTTGCATATAAATCGGGCCATTAACAATATCTGATAAAAGAAACTATTGTGCTATCTTTGGTCAGTACAATATCTAATAAAGTTGTGATTTCGATCATGTATCACTACAGGTTGTTGTTGAGAAGTCTAAAACATATAAGGGGAAACCTAAGAAAAAATTTTGAACCCCAAAGTTAACAAAGCTGATAATCTATTTCTCTCATTATAACTAACTTGGCCATAGAGAAATATTTAGGTTCCTATGTTCTGCTTGCCATTTGATCCATGGCTGGCTAGATGTTCTGCCACTGTCACTCCAGAGCAGTTCTCCTCCATGACAAGTTCAGTCTATCCTAGATCTGGGTCCTCTCTGGTTCCTTCGACAATGACCTCAACACCATCGAAGCCAGGCCGCAGGTACTAAGAAACAACACATGCTCTCTTGTTTGCTACTTCCCCTAAAGCGATGCGTTTCTGAAACGGTGAAACCTCTTGCATTTCTGAAACAGTGAGACCTCTTGCATTACCTGAATAGATGATCACATCACTTGTAGCATGAGTATAGGCTAAATTTTTTTAGGAGCCATCTTATAAGAGTACATTTTGTTTATCACACGACACATGTAAACCTAGAAGTATGGTTGATTCTTGTTGTGAACTATGAGCTTTTTTATTTTGAGGGAATAGGCTTTTTAGTTGGTCATGTACATATGGATAGGCTCATTGGACGCACCTAAACCAGTCACTTGTATGTATTGACCCATGTGATTTTTGCTTAGATGGGAGCTGCTTTGTTGTCGCAGAAGACACACAGTGAAATATACATTTTAATCCTATCAGATGCTATTTGTGGTAGATCAAGCAAGCTATTAGTTTGTAAGCTATTAGTTTGTAATTCACTGAAAATGATTTCATCTTTCACAAAAGGACATAAAAGTACCACTAGCATTTATGTTCTGGTTCATATCCACATATTAACTCAGCAAATGCTTAAAGTACAAAAGTAAGCAGGTTTGTCTTGCTTTCGGTAGTGATTTTTGCTTAGATGGGAGCTGCTTTGTTGTCGCAGAAGACACACAGTGAAATATACATTTTAATCCTATCAGATGCTATTTGTGGTAGATCAAGCAAGCTATTAGTTTGTAAGCTATTAGTTTGTAATTCACTGAAAATGATTTCATCTTTCACAAAAGGACATAAAAGTACCGCTAGCATTTATGTTCTGGTTCATATCCACATATTAACTCAGCAAATGCTTAAAGTACAAAAGTAAGCAGGTTTGTCTTGCTTTCGGTAAATGAAAGCTAGCCTTATAGTGAACCATTTTACCTGTGCAGGATGCATACATGAGTTCTACACAAGATGCACCCTTTACCTTGATAAATCTGTTTTGTTGTCTGACAAAAAAAATGTTGTTTTCTTTTGTAGTGTTGAACCTGGGATGAATGATTGTTTCTTATAGGCTGGTGTTTTCAAAAGCGCAAAGGCACCACAAACTATGTCAACAAAAAGGCACAGAGATCCTAGAGACACATGAAATAAGAGTACACCTGATTCAGATGGCGAGAATGGCTCGGTTGCCCTGATAGCTCTAGGGCTGGATGTATAAATGTTGATATCTGCATGCTTGTAAATTTATACCATGAATCATTTTTATGCTGCTACTTTTCTTCCAGAATTTGTATCTCTTTCGTCTGAATTGTCGTAATGTGCATTGCATTTCTACTGCTTTATCTTATTTTTACGTTTGCTTCTGATAGTCTGTGTTGTAGCTCCGATCTGAAGCATATCATTGCTTGCATGAACCTGTATGACACTAATCAGAAAGAGCACCCTCCCACCTGGCAATGCCCAACTACCTCTCAGGAGGCCCGCAATGACGGGCCCCAACCACTAGTCGCAGATCACCAAAGGTCACGGCATCAGCCGGAGACTCAGGACGCCACATCGCTTTGACCACGGAAGGACAGACCCCAATACCAATTCCATGTACGTTTCTATCTAGATCTCATGGTAACTGTTAAATCTAGTGATGTCCAGCAACTTTAGGGTTTTCAGATTTGTAAACCTATAGAACAAGGATATTTTTTTTACTGTGCTAAAGGACAAGGTCTGTCAGTTCAAAGTGCTTTCTACTCCCTCCGTTCTAAAATTCTTGTTTTAGATTTGTTCAAATACGGATGTATTAAGTCATGTTTTAGTATTAGGTACATTCGTATCTAGACAAATCTAAGACAAGAATTTTGGAACGAAAGGAGTAGGAGAATAATATAATAGTTGAGGTTGCATCAGGTGGAAGGTTTAATTCACACACCTTGAAGAAAGTTGCACGCGGTCAATTTTTATGATCAGAATTTTCAGAGACTGACACATATACTTATTCGTCCATTACTACGGAGAACCTTATACACAGAATCTTACCAGTAACGCGTGTTAAAATGAGGCGCTACTGCTAATTAGCAGTAGCGCGTCTGCCAAAACCGCGCTACTGTTACCCCCTTAGCAGTAGCGCGGCAGGAACAGGACGCGCTACTACTATAATTGCCACACCGTTCCCGACGTGCTAGGTATACTAGTAGCGCCCTTCTAGAAACGGCGCTACTACTACGTATTTTAGCAGCAGTGCGTTTTCCCTTCCCACGCTACTGTTAAAGCTATTCTCACCTAACCCCCCGCGCGGCCTGATTCCCTCTCCTCTGCTTCCTCCCCCAATTCCCCACTCTCTCTTCTCCCCCTCGTCGCCTCCGCCTCGCCGCCGTCTTGCCGCCGTCTCCCCCGACCCCGCCTCGCGGCCGTCTCCCCCGACCCCGCCTCACCGCC
>NC_041383.1:820728456-820746242 GCF_002162155.2 Triticum dicoccoides | reverse complement strand
CCGCCATCTCCCTCGACCGCCTCGCCGCCGTCTCCCCCGACCCCGCCCGACCGCGCCTCGGTGCCGCCGTCTCCCCCGACCCCATCTCTCTGCCCGCCCTCTGTAAGCACTCTCCCCTTCCGATCCCTCTTGTTTGCTTAGTATGAACCCTAGCTATTTAGTTCTAGTTAGTATGAACCCTAGGCTATTTTTAGTGTTAGTTAGTTAATTTAGTGTTAGTTAGTTAGTTAGTATGAACCCTTAGCATTAGTTCCTAGGTACTAATTAGTTAGTAAGAACTAGGTACTAATTAGCTAGGTACTAGTTTATTTTTATTTATAGTAAGTTTATTTTCAGTAAGAACTAATCTATAATACTTAAATAGTTCATCCCCACTATCTTATTTCTCTTGACATGCAAGCTATCCACATCACTAATCAACATGCAACCATCCACCTGACGCCACCTCAGCTGTCTGGCCACATCCTCAGCGATAGTGCCACGTGAGCAACTTTTACCCGTGTCGCGCATGCCCATATGAATCACAAGTCACGATCTTCCGGCGGCCCATATTCTGGAACCGATGTAGGCATCCGAAAAGACATGACCGATCACCTCTCTCCAAATCATGGCAAGTGCTTCCAGGTCGCATCCTCATCCCCTTCGAATCTTGCTCGATGCAGAAGGGTTAGGGGGGTGGGGGAGGAGGGTAGCGGCGGGCAGGGGGTTGGAGTATCTCATCTCCCCAACGTGATGATGTTGTGGCTGCAGATTCTGATCTTGATGTCGCTCAAGTCGCCCTTCCGCGTAGCGCGACTCGAATCAGCGGCGACCTGTGTCCACCCCGCCTGGCCTCTGAGTCCCGTCCGGCCCATCTCCATGGCTAAGACATGCGGGAAGTTTTGGTGAAACAAGATTTGCTCGATTGCCGACTGCTATCCAGCTGCAGTCTCCTATCCAGTCAAATATTCTATCTGGACAGGTAAAGTTCAACCTGATTCGTCATCCCTTAACACACCATGCTCCAACCAGTAAACTTCTGACCATGAATGCGTGCTACAGCCAGCAATCCTAATCTGTACGGCTAATCAAGCAGTTAAGTCTAACATAGAGTTGTATGGACATCAATTTTAAGCATCAGATCGAAGTGCCATGGTACCCAGCCATTGGAGGCACTACTTCCAATCATGGACAGCGTTTGAGTTCTCCGCACTTCGAACTCAGGCAAGTCATCCCAAATATTAGCTCACATGCTTTGTTTTTGGATCTATTATGCATTCTGTGAAGACGTCTGAGGTCCTTAATTCAATTTGTTTGACATATATGAGCCAAACTTTAAACATATCAGGTTTCTCTTAGCATAAATAGAGGCGATGTAATCTATTTAATCTTCCACTTTTTTGTAAGCATCAGGATGCATATGTTTTTTTTATATTTTAATGCCGGTCCATATTTTTAAGGGAGTTTATTCATTCTCATGCTCTTTTTTTTTGTGCAGAAAATTCTCATGCTCTTTTCAGTTCCCATATTGACGTTTCCAGCCAATATTGCATTTCACTTTCAAGTTGAGATGGTGGGCTAACTCTCTGTCATCTTATCTGCTAGATGAGAGTAAGTAAAATCTTTATGCTGCATGTCATTTGTAGTTCTTAATTTCAAGAGGGAAATATATTTACAACTATCTTATTGTACATTGATTCTAATTTACAATGTTGTACAAACAGTGAAATAGGCGGAGTTGATTATATTACAGCTGGTGCCTCAAGACATAATATTGATGGTTATCTCATCTTCACGGCCTCTTACTACCCACTGGAGGTAAGCTCATGTTCCACCATCGTTTTGGCCAGATTCCATTAATTCTACATCGATTCTACTACCGTGCATTGCTAAAGAATACTTCTGAATAAATGACCTTGCCAAATTTTCATTCAACCAAATATCATTAAAATATATAGCAACCAATTCCCGCAGCAACGCGCGGGGTATCATCTAGTTGAATTAATAGAACATGTTAGTAAGAACTTGTTGCTATTTTTTTAGTTAAAGCAAATTTTCCCGCATCGACGGGGACAATGCCTATCCCGCATGCTCGTCGTCGAGTCGGTGGAGGACGACACCTGCTTGAGCAGATGGACCATGTCCGGGAATGGGCTCCGCCGGGGTGGTACTGGGAGGCGCTACCTACCGGGGGGCGCAGGTTGGTGAGGAGCCAGCCTGTCGTTGACCCGAACCTTCTTTGGTGGCGGTCGCGTGGGCCAGTGACGGTCCAGAGGCTCGAGGACCCCGCGGAGGTGGTACGTCACCGTTTCAGTGAGGAGGACGCGCACGTCCGTTGCTACTTGTTTGCGTTGGAGCACAGGTTCTCCAATACCTGGCAGGTTCTCCAGGGATCTCACTGGAGCTATGATCCCGTGATGGTTCCTTCTCTGTGGGTGTCCACCGCCCGCGCCGATATCCGTCGTGTGCTATGGTTTTAGTTGTATTAGGTATGTTATATGTATGACACTATTTGGGATGTATTAGTGATAATGTTCGACGATGTACGAACACGCATGAGATGATTTACTTTTGCTTATTCAATGCATGCTAATTTGAGTCCTATAAGATATTTTGAAATGTATATCTTGTATTGCTCAAATAGGATATGTGCTTGCCCAAGTGGCTGGTCATGTTTGCAGGTTACACCTTCGAGTGGCCTATGTTTTGCCGGAGTGTTGATTCATTTTCGTTCCGGCAAATTTTAGGCGCTCGATATGTCCTATTTTAGCAAAGGTCATGCCGGATTTTTTCGTGAATTTTGGCATGACTTGTGCCAGAATATGTAGGAAATATCGAGTGCCCCAGATTTGTGTGTTGAGTATCCTGATAGTTGTCTTCGATCGATTTTCAATTAATGTTTTAACGATGAACATAGGAAATGTCTGACGACGAAAAGGATTTCGGTATTTGCAAATACTGCGAAGATGAGCGCGGCCTGTGCGACGGAATCTTCCTAGATGATGATAGGCGCTTCAGCATCAAGCTGGACGAGAACTTCAAAGTGGATACAGTAAGTCACAACGAGAAGTCTTTTTTCGTAATTAAGCATGACATATGCTTCATTTGCTTCAACTTATAATTTGTTTTTACTATTCTACTAGCGTATCCCCTGCCATGCAAGAGTTTTTGTATTGGATAAGATAGGTTGCAGTCGTACTATGAAGGTAAAGAAATTTTACTTGAAGACCGAGCATAGTTATATTTTCCACACAAAATTATACAATTCAGACGACTACACTATTTTGGATGCAAAACATGACGAGCACTATGCAAGACATATGCATTTGAGCCTGATACGGTTATCACCTTCTATATTCGTCCGGAAGATGATATTGAAGGTAATACCGACATCTGGGTCGATGTGCAGACGCCTCCAGTTATACCAAAATGTGAGTTTCTCAACCATATTTATGTTTTTGATATTTTTTATTCAAAAATAGTTGATAATTAATTTCTATTGATAGCTTATTTCGGTGCAAGCAAACATGTCCAGCGCTTGGTAGACATGACCGTATACTGTGTCGGGGCTGAACTCAACTGCGAGGAGCTCAGTCATTATGTTTCATGGCTTGCGGATCTTGATACTGTCAAGACAAATTTTCTTTCTGCATTTAGAAATGTTAGTACTAAAAACGTGCGACCAATAGTGTTCGTACTGAACTACGGTCACATCTACTTAGGAAGGATGGTAAGATTTTTAATATTTGTCCTCAGTGCATCTTTTCCATACATTATTTTTGAAGCTAAACTTCATTGCTAAGTATGTTACCATACGATGTTCTTCAACAGGGAGTCCCGATGAATGTTGTGCCTTATGGGATCGAGACTAAAGGTACCATGAGTATTATTAGCTTACGGCCAAGATATCCTACAGATTACTGTAGTGCATTCAAGATTAGCGACGGATGCTTAATAGTGCAAGACTGGACCAAATATGTGATGGGGGAGCGCAGAGAAGTAGTAGGGGGCAGCAAACAGAAGCACAACCCACGATTAGGAGACAGGTTCATCTGCATGCTCCAACTTGATCAAGGAGGAGAGCTACACATGTTTTATGTTATTTTACCTAAGAGAGAGCAGCAGGAGTGATTAGCTAGCTAGAAATGAGTTTGGGGATGATGATGTGCTACACTATTACTATGATGATAAAATAGCTAGTGTTGGTGGTAATGACTATGATGATTATTATTAGCTAGTGTTAGTGGTGATTAAATAAATAATGTTGGTGGTAATTACTATGATGATGATTAAATAGCTTGTGCTGGCGGATTAGATTCAAGTGGAGGCAACATGTGGTGCACATCGAGAGTACTACTAGTCCAAACTAGATCAAGTTTGGATTAGTAGTATACTTTTGACATGCACCACATATTGCCTCCACTTGAACCTAATCCACCTTCATTTGACACACTGGACATAATGATGTAAACCCCATAACTGGTATTGTATCAATATTTGTACGATGGAGAGAAAACCGCATAAATACACTAAAAATAAAAAAATAAAAAATGAATACTAGTAGCGATGGAGAGAAAACGCGCTGCCACTAGTTCCATTAGCACTAGCGTGGGGGTGAACAAACGCTACAGCTATTTGTCCTAGCAGTAGCGCACGCCGGCACGCGTTACTGCTAAGCAATAGCTGTAGTGCCTTATTAGTAGCGCGCCTACCCACGCTACTAGTGAGCACAAAACCAGCACTACTGCTAGGGTTTTCCCTAGTAGTGATCTAAGAAGTCTATAAACTAGTTAGTGCTTCATTCAGGCATAACGTATTTTCGTCTGCAGATTTTTTTCAAACAACATTTCTATGTATAAATATTACTTTTAGATGCAAATTATAATGGCTTAGTTCATGTTTAGTGAGATAGGGTCTGATTTTTCTAGTGGAATAGGGCCTCATTTTTTAGTTTCGCACAGGGCCCCGGATTTTGCCAGCCCGGCCCTGCATGGGAACATAGCAACGGGAGGATGAGGCAAGCCCCGGCGCATCAATTGCAGAGAGCCTCGTGACGCAGGTGAGCTCACTCCCGCAGCCTTTTTTGGTGCCAATTTGGCATGGTTTGTATGGTGCTTTCCTAGAAAATCTGTCCGGCGGCGCCATGCGGGTTCCCCTCTGACTCTGAGTCCTCGGTGCATGTCCACGCCATTAATCCGTTCTTGACCCCGCCCTCCAAGATCCGTTGCTCCTGTTATCGATCCATCTTCTGGATGGCTTTCCGAGTCCCCTAGAATTGGTGTTCTGCGATCTATCTATGTACTGATTTGTATCTTTCTGATGCTCAGGTACTACTGTTGCCAGTGAGGGACGCAAGAATCTGAGGTGTTTGCCAATACTGTAAAAGGAAGAGTTCTACAACAGAAAGGAGGGATTATATTTTCTTCTCCATTGTCCGTGAGGGAGGGCACAATTTGGTAACTACTGCTGCCAGTGAAGGATGCACAATCTGGAATGAGTGCTTAACCCAAAAGTCATCATCTAAAGGTCTTACTATTTTCATGTTAAATGCTTTTTTTGTTGACATGTATTCCTCCCCTTTTATCTGATTGCATAGGGAAAACAGGGCCAGAGTAAAATTTGTCTCCTTCACTTCTTTCCCTTGGTGCTTGGGATGAGATGGTACATCGATTGTTGGTATATTTTGGTATGCTCATCACATTCAGTTCCTTTTTGCATGAATTTGTACACACAGGAACGATTCAAGATGAGTAAGAAAGGAAAACTGCATTTGGTTCAGAACTCCAAACTACATTAGGTGTTTCCACGTAGATGTTTTGTAGCACTATTGATTAACTGCCACAGTTTTTTCAGATTTTTATGCCTTTTGTAGGTGTAAATGTAACAGACTGATAATTGGTGATAGGAGATATCTGCATGTCAGCCACATTGAGTGTCATTAGCAATCCGTTGTGCCACTTAAAGTTTTCTGATGGAAATTCCTTCCACAAAGTTATTTGATTTTCTGGATCATTGTTGCTTCTTGGTGTGTTCATCTATTTTTTATGAGAAGAAACCTAGAGAGTACCCTCATTTAGGAAATTCCGATGTTACCTGTGTCCGAGTACAATATTGTTTTTGAACAAGTTTCATGGAAGGATATCCTTCCAGAATCAGTTTTCGTCCATCACAAGATCAGCATTATTACTTGGTTAGATAGCAATCCAAAGGCAGTGATGTGCTTTTTTTAATGGCACTGACTAAACGTCAGCTGATAAAACTTACTATGTTGCTGCTTCAGTAACGAGGTTTCTGCTCCGTAAGTTTTCTTTTTTTCGATCCTACTCTTCTGTAGGAGTAAGAATACCACTATATTATTTGCTACATACAAACCAAGCTAGGCATGATGAGTGTATAGTTTGTGTCGTTTCCCTAACATAAACATCTATTTCCGTCAGCTTGCTTTATTAAAGCTATCATGTATTTGTCTATTTGGTGATATGTTGGAAAGCTGTGTTGAATTCTTGATCTTTCACAATGCGAATCATGTTCATGTGTGTTGGGTTGTCTCCATTATAATGCTCAACAGCTGTAGCACATTATTCTGTTGGTTAAGAAAGTAAGTTGGTTGATTATGCAGATTGAGCTATGTGTTTATTGAGCCATGACCTAATGATTGGACTTTCCGTTGCTCTAATGTTGTACTAAATTTATCATTATTCTTGGTGTTCCTCTTGGAGTTCAGGCGCTTAATGAGTTACTGCATTTGTGATTTAAAAGAAGCCAATTTATGTTTTGGACTGATCACCCAATTATGTATTATTATCTCATGAATTGGATGTTTATCAACAAGTTTTCTTATAGTGCTTGGTAATCATAAAGTATATATCCCTACTCTTAGATATTTTTGCTTCCTGTATAATTGCAACTCTTCGAAATACAACAAGTATGTGTGTATATGATATATGAGAACATGTTCTAGAAGCTGCCCTTATATTTATCGCCTTAAAATTGTTTATTGGAATGTTATTACTTTTGTTTAGCCAAATGTGTTTTGTGAGAATTATTTTGTTCAAACGCATAAACACATCAATGACTTAGTACTTACTTCTGCCGACCTTCACCACTCAATATATGTACAGTCTTTCTTTATTGACTAAAAATTTCACTATATGTTTTATTGCAATGAAGTGTAACAATGCTGAAAAACACTTTATTCACTACTAGGGAAAACCTTATACACAGAACTTTAGCAGTAGCGCGTGTTAAAATGAGGCGCTACTACTATAATTGCCACATCGTTCCCGACGTGCTAGGTATAGTAGTAGCGCCCTTCTAAAAACCATGCTACTACTACGGATTTTAGCAGCAGCGCGTTTTCTCTCCCCATGCTACTGTTAAATCTATTTTCTCTCCCCACTCTCCTCTGCTTCCTCCCCCAATTCCCCACTCTCTCTTCTCCCCCTCGTTGCCTCCGCCGGAGCCCCTACCCTCGCCCTCGCCGGAGGCCCTGCCCTCGCTCTCCACCGGAGTCTGCTCCTCGACGTCGTCGCGCGCCTGTGCCTCCTCGACCTCGACCTTGCCGGAGCCCCTGCCCTCGCTCTCCGCCGCCGTCTCCCTCGACCCGCCTCGCCGCCGTCTCCCCCGACCCCGCCTCGGTGCCGCTGTCTCCCCCGACCCCATCTCTCTCCCCGCCCTCTGTAAGCACTCTCTGACGAGGATACAAACCAGGGGTAGGGTCATAGGCTCGAACCGTACACCTTACCCAAGGTCGCTATCCTAGAAGATGAAAAGACTAAGAGTCAACAGAAGAGCTCTAGCTCCATACATCGAGTGAAATCCACTCGATGGTAACATCACTCAATGGTCGTTACCTACCGTCACTCGACCACAAGGAAGATCACTCGACCATATTGAAGACCAGTAGTCAGGAGAACACGCAACGGCCAGATATTTACTCCCCCATCTTCAATAGCATTAAGACTACTTACTGCTGGCATTACCAGTAACGCTCCTACTTATGTAGATTAGTTCTCTTGTAATGAGGGCGGGCTGGGGTCCCGGCGCACTCTATATAAGCCACCCCTCCCCTCTGGCACAAGGGTTCGCACTCTTTACAACACAACACACATAATCCAATCGACCGCCTCCGGGCACCGAGACGTAGGGCTGTTACTTCCTCAGAGAAGGGCCTAAACTCGTAAAACTCGTGTGTACACCTTCATCATAGCTAAGATCTTGCCTCTCCATACCTACCCCCTTTTCTACTGTCAGATTTAGAACCACGACAGTTGGCGCCCACCGTGGGGTAGGTGTCTTAGCGACTTATTGGTGAAGTTGCAAGTTTTTCTGATCATCATCATCATGGTTTCCGGCGACGGATTGGCTGAGGGCTGCGAGATCCGTCTCGGCGCGCTCGTTTTCGTCGCCGATGACTCTGCGTGGCTCCAGGAAGCTCCCCTGGACTCCAAGGCGCTCCCCGTCCGAGGGGCGACGCACTTCCACGCGTGCGTTCGTGGCGTTCTTCTTCGGCAGCCGTCGACTCAATATCAGTCGACTCCAATGGCGTCCCCCCCCCGCTGTACGCTGCCGCAAGCGATCCGGTCGATCGCGGCTCCAGCGGTGGGTGAAACATGTGGTGGCTCGGCAATCGACCACCCATCAAGTCGCGGCAATCGAGCCCGACGAAACTCTCCACGGCCTGTTCGATTGGATCCACGGAGACCGCATCCGAATGCGATAGCAGCGATCCTGCGGCCGAAGTCCTGATGGTCGACGGTCCTCGCAGCCCACCTGGTTTCCGCCGCGAAGACGGCGGAGATGGAGGCGGCGATGCGTCGCACGCCCACGAGGAATACCGACCCGAACCCCTCTCCACTCAGCAGAGGGAAGAACTTCGTCGCCGCAATATGGATGCACTCCACACGCCCATCGTAGGGGAAGCCCCCGAGGCTCGGGCCTTGGAGGAGGTACGCTTAGCTAATCTAGCTGAGCGCACTCGACTGAATAACCTCCAGCGGGCTCTCGACGAGCGCGCTCAGGAGCGGATCCATGAATCGAGTCGACGGCAACTCTTCCCGCCTCCACCTAAGGTATACCGCACTCCGATTCAGAATCTCACAACCGCAGCCCGCATAGCGGAGTCGATCCAGCCCTCCCAGTCAGAAGCCGGCAGAGGGTTGATGCAAATCCGGGCCCTGCTCAGGGCAGTGGGAGAGCAGAATACAGCAGTATCTCAGTCGCAAAATAGGATTCACAGCAGATCCGTTGTAGCGGACACGGTTCAGTCGGCTCACAGCCCCAGATCGCCTCCGCGGTGTGAGGGGCGTGGGCAATATGATCATCCACTCGACCGTGACAATCATCGTCGAGGGCCCACGCCTCCCCCAGGAGTGCGTCGTATGTGCCTCGACGGAACGATGATAGGCGCCGACATAGTGGTGAGCGTAGAGCGTCTCGACCCAAGGGAACCAGGCTTTGATGCGAGATCTATCCTCGCTCAAGGCCTGGTCGACCGAAACAGGGCACACGGAGAGGACCCAGGCAGAGACCGTCCAAGTGGTAGTCGAGTGCATGTTTTTGGTCCCGAGTGTTTCAGCAGAGCCATCAGGGCGGCAGTGATACCTCCCAACTTCAGGCTAGCTTCCGGAGTCAGCAAGTTCACTGGTGAATCCAAGCCTGAAACTTGGCTTGAAGATTACTGAGTGGCTGTGCAGATTGGAGGCGGTAACGACGAGATAGAAATGAAGCATCTTCCACTCATGTTGGAAGGATCGGCCCGGGCATGGCTGACTCAGTTGGCTCCGGGCAGTATTCACAGTTGGGAAGAGCTATCCCAAGTGTTCGTGAGAACTTTCGAGGGCACTTGCAAGTGACCCGGAGGATTGCCTGAGCTGCAGCACTACGTGCAGAAGCTGAATGAGACGTTGAGAGAGTTCATCCAGAGATGGTCCACTCTGCATCACACTATGGAGAATGTTTCAGAGCATCAGGCTGTGTGCGCCTTCAAGGAAGGCGTCAAGTACAGAGAGTTGGTCTTGAAATTCGGTCGAACTGGTGATATGACTCTGGCTCGAATGATGGAGATAGCCACCCGGTACGCTAATGGGGAAGAGGGGGATCGACTCCGTAGCGGGAAGAGCAAACCAGTCGGTCAAGAGGCCGGTGGAGGTAACTCCAGTCGGAAACAGAAACGTAAGGCCGAGCCAGCGGTACCTGGAGAGATTGCGGCAGTAAACCAAGGAAAATTTAAGGGAAAACCTAAGGGGCCCTGGCCCCCTAAGAAGGTGAAGGACAAGGAAGGAAATGACGTGCTGGATTTGCCGTGCCACATCCATACGAAGAAAGATGAGGAAGGTAATCTGATTTATCCGAAACATACCACTCGGCAGTGTCGACTCCTGATCCAGCAGTTCCGAGAGAAACCACCCAATGAGAAAGAAAACGAGTCGGATAAAGAGGAAAATGAGGAGGAAGACGATGGTTATCCCAAGGTCAATTCCACTCTGATGATTTTTGCTGATGTTGAAAGTAAAAGTCGATTGAAGGTCATCAACAGAGAAGTAAACATGGTCGCCCCTACCGAGAAGACTGCCTATCTAAGGTGGTCTCAGACGGCCATTACATTCGACCAGTCGGACCATCCCGCTCGTGTGGCCACCCCTGGGAGGCAAGCACTGGTGGTCAACCCTGTGGTTGGGGGCACTCGACTGACCAAAGTTCTGATGGATGGCGGCAGTGGTCTGAACATCCTCTACACGGAGACCTTGAAAGGAATGGGCATTCTGATGTCCAAGCTTAGCGAGAGCAATATGAGTTTCCATGGCGTTATTCCCGGAAAGAAAGACGAGTCACTCGGCCAGATCGCCCTCGACGTGGTTTTCGGTGATTCAACGCATTACCGAAAGGAGAAGTTGACATTTGAAGTCGGGGATTTCCAGAGTGCCTATCATGCCATTTTGGGCAGGCCAGCCTATGCACGCTTTATGGCTCGACCATGTTATGTGTATCTCAAACTGAAAATGCCCGGCCCCAAAGGTGTGATCACGATTACAGGCAATCGGGAGAAGGCTGAGGAATGTTTCCAGAAAGGTTCCAAGATCGCCGACGAACAAATGGCAGTAGTTGAATTCCAAGAATATCAGAAGAGTGCAGATCCGAGTGATTTGCTGAGAGCCAAGAAGCCTGCCACAAATTCTGCATTCCAATCAACTGGTGAGACGAAGCCAGTCCATATTCACCCGACGGATCCCAATGCTGCACCGACTCATATATCAACGACACTCGACAGCAAATAGGAAGAATCGCTCGTCCAGTTCCTCCGTGAGAACTGGGACATCTTTGCATGGAAACCTTCTGACATGCCAGGTGTGCCCAGGGGACTGGCCGAGCACCGCTTGTGTGTCGACCCCAAAGTAAAACCCGTCAAAGAGCACCTTCGGCGGTCCGCCGTGCAGAAGAGGAAAGCAATCGGCGAGGAAGTAGCTCGACTGTTGGCAGCAGAGTTCATCCTGAAATCTACCACTCAGAGTGGTTAGCCAATCTGGTCATGGTTTCTAAAAAGGATGATTCACTTCGTATGTGCATTGATTTCAAGCATATCAATCGGGCCTGCCCGAAAGATCATTTCCCTCTCTCTCGCATCGATCAGATTGTTGATTCGACTGCGGGGTGTGAGCCCTTGTCTTTCTTAGATGCGTATTCCGGATACCATCAGATCCGACTGTATGGTCTCGATGAAATAAAAACAGCCTTCATCACCCTGTTCGGGTGCTTTTGCTATGTCACCATGCCTTTTGGTTTGAAAAATGCCGGAGCCACATTCATGAGAATGATTCAGAAGTGCCTGCTCACTCAAATCAGTCGGAATGTGGAAGCATACATGGACGACATTGTGGTCAAGTCCCGCAAAGGTTCCGACCTATTGACTGGCCTTGCAGAAACCTTTGCCAACCTGAGAAGGTATGATATCAAGCTGAATCCGTCAAAGTGCATGTTCGGAGTTCCAGGAGGGAAGTTACTCAGTTTTCTCGTTTTCGAAGGAGGGATCGATGCCAACCCAGAAAAAGTCGATACCATCATCTGAATGAAACGACCCATGCGAGTGCATGACATTCAGAAGCTGACTGGTTGTCTAGCCGCCCTGAGTCGATTCATTTCTCGTCTCGGTGAAAAGGCCTTGCCTCTTTACCGATTGATGAAGATGTCTGATAAGTTCGAGTGGACTGATGAAGCTGAAGCAACGTTTGCAGAGCTCAAAACCCTGCTTTCCACCCAGCCGGTGCTTGCTGCGCCAATCAGCAAAGAGCCTTTACTGCACTACATTGCATCCACTGGACAAGTTGTCAGCACAGTACTCACGGTCGAGCGAGAAGAAGAAGGAAAAGCTTACAAAGTTCATTGCCCGGTCTATTATCTCTCTGAAGTTTTGACTCCGTCCAAGCAACGATACCCACATTATCAGAAGCTTGTCTATGGAATTTACATGACCATGAAGAAGGTGGCGCCTTATTTCTCTGACCACTCCATTACAGTCGTCAGCGACGCACCACTATCTGAAATTCTGAATAACAGAGACACAACTGGTCGAGTGGCGAAATGGGCGATTGAACTCCTTCCATTGGATATCAAATTCGAGGCAAAGAAGGCCATCAAGTCCCAAGCAATCGCAAATTTCCTGGCCGAATGGATTGAGCAGCAATTGCCGACTCAAGTTCATTCGGAGCATTGGACTATGTTCTTTGATGGCTCCAAGATGCTGAATGGTTCAGGTGTTGGAGTAGTTTTGGTGTCCCCCCGCGGAGACAGGCTTAGTTACGTTCTCCAGATTCATTTTGATTCCTCCAATAACGAAGCTAAATATGAAGAACTTCTATACAGGTTGCGTATGGCCATTTCACTCGGCGTCCGTCGCCTTATGGTCTATGGCGACTCGGATTTGGTGGTTAACCAAGTGATGAAGGAATGGGATGTCGAGAGCCCAGCCATGACAGGTTATTGCAATGCAGTGAGAAAGCTGGAGAAGAGGTTTGAAGGTTTGGAGCTCCACCATATACCCCGACTAAAAAATCAAGCCGCCGATGAGTTAGCCAAGATAGGCTCAAAGAGAGAAGCTATTCCCCGAAACGTGTTCCTAGAACATATCCATTCGCCTTTGGTTCAGGAAGATCCGTTCACTGAAGAGCCACCACAGCCCAAGAGCGCCACGGATCCGACTGAAGTTGAAGTCCCAGCCGTGGTCGACTTGATCAATGGAGGTTTTGGTTATCGCTCCCGACTGGACAGTACCATACATTGCATACATTCTTAGTTAAGAACTCCCGGAGGATGAAGAAGAGGCTCGACAGATCGTCCGACGGTCTAAGGCCTTTACTATGATAAAAGGACAGTTGTTCAGAGAGAGTGTAACTGGAGCCTGCCAGAAATGCATCACGCCTGAAGAAGGCTGAATGATCCTTGACGATATTCACTCGGGACATGTGGTCACCATGCGTCCTCTCGGACCATCGTAGCCAAATCATACCGAGCCGGCTTTTATTGGCCGCACGCCAACGAGATGGCAAAGGAAATAGTAGACAAGTGTGAAGGTTGTCAGTTTTATTCCAACATGTCCCACAAACCTGCATCAGCTCTGAAAACTATTCCTCTCGTCTGGCCTTTCGCTGTTTGGGGTCGGGACATGGTTGGACCCCTGAGGACAGGGAGAAGTGGATTTACACATGTGCTTGTAGCAGTCGACAAGTTCACCAAATGGGTCGAAGCCAAGCCTATCAAGAGCCTTGAGGCAAGCACAATCATGAGTTTCATCAGAGAACTTATATTCAGATATGGTGTCCCGCACAACATTATCATGGACAACGGCTCAAACTTCGATTCTGAAGAGTTCAAAGCTTTTTGTGCCTCCTAAGGCACGAGGGTCGATTACGCTTCGGTCGCCCATCCCCAGTCGAATGGGCAGGCGGAACGAGCAAATGGATTGGACTGAAGCCTCGGTTAATGCGTGACCTCAAGCACGCGGCAGGGGCTTGGGTAGGCAAACTCCCCTCGGTGCTTTGGGGGATGAGGACTACCCCCAATCAGTCGACTGGACGGACTCCATTCTTTCTAGTCTACGGAGCCGAAGCTGTCTCGACAAGATGCAGTCGACCTCTTGGAGGAGGAAAGAGAGATGGCCTTGATCCGGTCGACCATTTACCAGCAAGACCTGCGTCGTTTCCATGCCAAGAATGTAAGAGGTCGTGCATTCCAGGAAGGGGACTTGGTGCTCCGAGTGGATCAGCAGAAGCCCCACAAGCTTGCCGCCGCTTGGGAAGGCCCTTTCGTTATCACCAAGGTGCTCCACAACGGAGCGTATCGTCCCTTCAGCGTCGAGCACAATAAAGATGAGCCGCACGCTTTGTAATGCCCTCGATGCGGCTATATCTCCCACGTGTCGAAGCACGACTTAGAGGCATAACCGCATTGAAAGCAATGTCGCAAGTGAGGTAATCTTCACACAACCCATGTAAAACATAAGGGAAAGAGATACATAGTTGGCTTACAATCGCCACTTCACACAATACATGAATAAACATCCATCATCCAGATTACACTCAAGGTCCGACTACGGAACCAAAATAAAAGAAGACTACCCCAAATGCTACACAGATCCCCGATCGTCCCAACTGGGCTCCACTACTGATCATCAGGAAAAGACACATAGTAACGACCACGTTCATCGTCGAACTCCCACTTGAGCTCGGTTGCGTCACCTGCACTGGCATCGTCGGCACCTGCAACTGTTTTGGTAGAATCTGTGAGTCACGGGGACTCAGCAATCTCACACCCGCGAGATCAAGACTATTTAAGCTTATAGGAAGGACAGAGTTGTGAGGTGGAGCTGCAGCAAGCGACTAGCATATATGGTGGCTACATTCGCAAAAGAGAGCGAGAAGAGAAGCAAGGCACGGTCGTGAAGCTAGTAGCGATCAAGAAGTGATCCTGAAACTACTTACGTCAAACATAACTCCAACACCGTGTTCACTTCCCGGACTCCGTCGAGAAGAGACCATCACGGTTACACACGCGGTTGATGTGTTTTAAAAAAGGTCAAATTCGGGTTTTCTACAACCGGGCATTAACAAATTCCCATCTGCCTCATAACCGCGGGCACGGCTTTCGAAAGATAATACCCTGCAGGGGTGTCCCAACTTAGCCCATTATAAGCTCTCACGGTCAACGAAGGATATTCCTTCTACCGGGAAGACCCGATTAGTCTCGGAATCCCGGACTACAAGACATTTCGACAGCAATAAAACAAGACCAGCAAAGCCGCCCGAATGTGCCGACAAATCCCGATAGGAGCTGCACATATCTCGTTCTCAGGGCACACCGGATGGGCAAGACGTCGGGTTGGCATAGACCCTGGATTTCCCAGGGGGCGCCGGACATCGCCCAGGTTGGGCCAGCACTCGGAGGAGAACTGGTCCGGGGGGGGGTTAAAATAAAGATGACCCTCGGGCTCGTGAAAACCCGGGGGAAAAAGGCTTAGGTGGCAAATGGTAAATCCAAAGTTGGGCCTTGCTGGAGGAGTCTTATTCAAAGCGAACTGTCAAGGGGGTCCCATAAATCACCCAACCGTGTAAGGAACGCGAAATCAAGGAACATAACACCAGTATGACGGAAACTAGGGCGGCAAGAGTGGAACAAAACACCAGGCATAAGGCCGAGCCTTCCACCCTTTACCAAGTATATAGATGCATTAATTAAATAAGATATATTGTGATATCCCCAACAAGTAAACATGTTCCAACAAGGAACAACATTTCCATGTTCCAACAAGGAACAAACTTCATCTTCACCTGCAACTAGCAACGCTATAAGAGGGGCTGAGCAAAGCGGTAACATAGCCAATCAACGGTTTGCTAGGAAAGGGTGGTTAGAGGTTTGACATGGCAATATGGGTGGCATGATATAGCAAGTGATAGGCATCATAGCATAGGCATAGCAAAAGAGCGAGCATCTAGCAAGCAAAGATAGAAGTGATTTCGAGGGTATGGTCATCTTGCCTGCAAGGTTCTCAGAGTTGTCGAAAGCTTGATCCTCGTAAGCGTTCTCAACAGGTTCCTCGTTCACGTACTCGTCTCTCGGCTCTATCCAAAGCAAGAACACAAACAATGGAACCACAATAAATCACGGTGCAATGCGCAAGCAACATGATGCAATACATGGCATGATATGCGAGATGTGATATGCAATGCGTATGCGTGCTCCGGAAGGAAAATGATGAACAAGGCATCAATTTGGCAAACCAAGTATGCCACTGGAAAGATGAGATGATTTCGGTTGAAATTGATATAAAGATCACCGGAATCGGATGCACGGTTTGCAAATGACAAGCAAAACAAGAATGGCACAAATCTGCCATTAACAGCATGATACCACTTAGCAAGCAACAAGAAATTAAGCTACTGCACCCAAACGTACCAACAAAGCATATGGCAGTGAACTACTCATGATGCTTGACAAAAGATGAACACTGAGCTATGGCTAATTCACATCATAAAACGTCCAAACAAGCATGGCAAAAGTGCAAAATATATCAGCTTCACAGACTTAGTGAAAATATGAATCATGGCAGAAACAGCATCAGGAAGCAATGTTCAGAGCAAGCAAACAACATGCTACAGGAACTTATAATATCAAAACAAGGCATGGCATGAATCTACTCAAAGCATAGAACAAAAGTCCCTTACTGACCATGAGCCAAAAAGGAACAGAAGATACGATGGCACCCACGTAAACATAGCAAGTTTGGTTACAGATTTCAGACTTAGCAGAAAACTGGACATGGTAAAAACAGATAACAAGTAGGCATGTTTAAGAGCTCAATGCACTCACTACAGAGCATTGCATGATAAACTAAGCATACATCCATCAAGAAGACATGGCATAGAAGCTATACATGGCAAGAACAACATCATAGCATACACGGATCAACTACAACAACCTTGGCAAAATTGATTAACATGTAAACAATCTGCCAGGAAACATTTTATAGCAAAAGTAGAGCTCGATTGTCTCAAGCTATGGCAATCCATAATTGCAAACAAAGGCATGGATGGATAGAGCATATCCATATGTTCAAAACATCCTTACTGAAGTAACTCAAAATATGCATGGATCTCTCTGTAGCATCAAGTTAACATGGCATAAAAATAACAGCAGGGCATGACTTAGGAAAATACTAAGTCCCTGAAATCAGCAACATTAAGATGCCTAGTTTGCATGCTTGTGCTAGTCACCACAGAGATCACAAAAATACATGGCATACACCCCTATAAAGATGGCATGGCATATTACAAAACACATGTAGGACTCAAGTTCATAGGGTGCACACATCTATCATGGCAAAAATGACAAAAGTGCATGTTCTGATAAGAATCTGAAACTAACGTCACATAGCTCTCTTCCAACAGCATTTCGGGCATCAAGATGAGCTCAAATGAAAATGATGCAATGAGATGAAATGATCTACTCATCGAGGCGAACATTCCGGTATGCTATACGCCCCAAACGGAGCCACAGGTGCAAAGTTATGGCATGATGAAAAAGCGACAAAATAATCACAGGAATATGACTTGGACGAAAATCGGGGCTAGGGGAAAGTCAACCTTTGCGGATCTGAGATCCGATCCGGCGCGGAAGCCGAGGCTTGCCGGAGGAGGGAGCCGACGCGGGAGAAGGGAGAGGCCGGAGGAGGTCGGGCGGCGCGGCGGGGCGACGGCGGCCGACGGGGTCGGCCGGGGCGGGGACGAGGCCGGGAGGCGGGCGACGGCGGCCGGCGGGGT
>NC_041383.1:820718426-820727905 GCF_002162155.2 Triticum dicoccoides | reverse complement strand
GGGCGTCACGTGGCGCGCCCCGGTTGGCCGGGCGGCGGCGGGCGGACGTGTCCGGCCCGAATCGGACACGTCCGGCGGCGGGGAGAGGAGCGGGGCTAGGGTTTGGGGTGGAGTGATCCGGGATTTGGAAATTGGGGGTGTTTTTATAGGTAGAAGGAGTTAGGAAGCTCCAAATGAGGTGTAGTTTTCGCCCACACGATCGTGATCCGACGACGGAGAGCATGGAAGTGACTTAGATGGGTTATTGGGCTGTTTTGGAGGGGTATTGGGCTGCAACTTAAAAGAGGCCTTTGCGAGAGTGCGGTTAACCGTTGGAGTACCAAACGAGCTCCAAATGACCCGAAACTTGGCAGGTGGTCTACCGGTGGTGTACCAAGGCCACTTGGCAAGGCTCGGTCCATTCCGAGAAAGTTTAGTACCCGCTCACGGAAAAATGTAAAAGGGGACGCCGGGGAACATAGGAGTGCCGGATTGCAAAACGGACAACGGGGAAAATGCTCGGATGCATGAGACGAACACGTATGCAAATGAGATGCACATGATGACATGATATGAAATGCATGACATGGACAAAAAGCAAAAATGAAGAAAAACCCAACCACGGAGGGAATATCATATCACAATGCCGAAAATGGCAAGAGTTGGAGTTACAAATATGGAAAGTTACATCCGGGGTGTTACAACACTCCACCACTACAAGAGGATCTCATCCCGAGATCTAGGACTGAAAGAACTCCGGATATTCGGAACGGAGGTGATCCTCGCGCTCCCAGGTGGCTTCTCGGTCGGAATGGTGTGAGCACTTCACTTTCAGGAATTTGATTGACTTGTTGCGAGTCTTGCGCTCGGTTTCTTCAAGAATAGCAACGGGGTGCTCATGATAAGAGAGATCTTCTTGGAGGTCAATTTCTTCGAAGTTGATAGTGCGCTCAGGAGTCTTGAAGCACTTGCGAAGCTGTGACACGTGAAACACATCGTGCACGTTCGTGAAGTTGGACGGGAGCTCAAGTTGATAGGCGAGATCGCCTCTTTTTCCAATGATCTTGAAAGGACCCACGTATCTAGGGGCAAGCTTCCCTTTGATACCGAAGCGACGAGTGCCTTTCATTGGAGAGACGCGGAGGTAGACATGGTCTCCGATTTCAAAAGCCACATCACGGTGCTTGTCATCATAATAGCTCTTCTGGCGCGATTGCGCGGCTTTGAGATTCTCACGAATGACTTTGCACATTTCTTCGGCTTCTGTGATCAAGTCGTTGCCAAGAAGTTGGCGTTCACCTGTCTCGGACCAATTGAGAGGAGTACAGCACTTTCTGCCATACAGAATTTCGAATGGGGCCTTGCCCAAACTCACTTGGAAGCTGTTGTTGTAGGAGAACTCGACATATGGAAGACAATCTTCCCACTTCATACCGAAAGAAATGACACAAGCCCTGAGCATATCTTCAAGGATTTGATTGACTCGCTCGACTTGGCCACTTGTTTGAGGATGGAAAGCTGTGCTGAAACGAATGTTGGTTCCCATGGCCTTCTGAAAAGAATCCCAAAACTTGGAGGTAAAGATGCTGCCACGGTCTGAAGAGATCACTTGTGGAATGCCGTGCAAGGAGACAATCCTGGAGGTGTATAGCTCTGCCAACTGAGCTGCTGTGATGGATTCTTTGATAGGAAGAAAATGAGCCACTTTAGTAAGCTTGTCAATGACAACGAAGATAGCATCATTTCCACGCTTGGACTTAGGAAATCCAGTCACGAAGTCCATCTCGATATGATCAAACTTCCATTCTGGAGTAGCAAGACGTTGGAGGAGACCAGCTGGTCGTTGGTGTTCTGCTTTCACTCTTCTGCCGACATCACACTCATTCACGAATTGAGCAATTTCTCGCTTCATTCGAGTCCACCAATATGACTGCTTGAGGTCATGGTACATCTTCGTACTTCCAGGATGAATGGATAGAAGGGAATTGTGTGCCTCGTTCATAATGACTTTACGTAGATCACCCTTAGGAACCACAATCCGGTCCTCGAAGAAAAGAGTATCTTTGTCATCAATGTGGAAGCACTTGTACTTGGAAATGCCCTTGTCGATACCACGTTTCACCTTTTTCACCATGGTATCCAGGAGTTGAGCCTCACGAATTTGGTCTTCCAAAGTAGGAGAGACTATGAGGTTGGCAAGAAAGCCTTGAGGAACAACTTGAAGATTCAGCTTGCGGAAAGCTTCACAGAGATCCGGTTGGAAGGGCTTGAGGATTAAACTGTTGCAATAAGCCTTCCTGCTCAAAGCATCTGCAATCACATTCGCCTTGCTCGGAGTATATTCAATACTTGGGTTGTACTCTTGAATTATCTCGACCCATCGAGTCTGCCTGAGGTTGAGGTTGGGTTGAGTGAAGATATACTTGAGGCTCTTGTGATCGGTGAAAATGTCCACTTTCCTTCCCAACAAGAGATGTCTCCAAGTTATTAAAGCATGGACAACTGCCGCCAACTCAAGATCGTGAGTGGGGTAGTTCTTTTCGTTGGGCTTCAGCTGACGAGAGGTATAGGCCAAAACTCTCTTCTCTTGCATTAACACAGCACCGAGACCTTGAAGAGAAGCATCACAGAAAACTTTGAATGGCTTGGATTCATCAGGAGGAGTCAAGACAGGAGCTGTGACGAGTTTCTCTTTGAGGGTGTTGAAAGCAACGTCACACTCAGGAGACCAGACATACTTCACATGCTTCTGGAGGAGGTTGGAAAGAGGCTTTGCAATCTTAGAGAAGTTCTCAACGAATCTTCGGCAATAGCTTGCAAGTCCAAGAAAACTGCGAAGCTGCTTGACATTCTGAGGAGGTTCCCAATTCACAACTGCAGACACCTTCTCGGGATTAACAGCAATGCCCTTGGCAGAGATGATGTGACCAAGGTAAAGAACTTCATCAAGCCAAAATTCACATTTGGAAAACTTGGCATAGAATTGATACTCTCTGAGCTTGTTGAGCACCAATCGCAAATGTTTGGCATGATCCTTCTTATTCTTGGAGAAGACCAAAATATCATCCAGATAAACCAAGACGAATTCATTGGTGTAGGGGTTGAAGATGAAGTTCAACATACGAGAGAATGTTGGAGGAGCATTGACAAGGCCGAAAGACATGACAGTATATTCATAAGAACCAAAGCTTGTTCTGAATGCTGTCTTGGGAATATCTTGTTCACGAATGCGAATTTGATGATAACCCATACGAAGGTCAAGCTTGGAGAACACTTTAGCACCTTTGAGTTGCTCGAAAAGCTCATTGATGTTGGGAAGTGGATACTTGTTCTTGATTGTCTTCTTATTCAATGGACGGTAATCGACGCAAAGTCGGTCCGTGCCATCCTTCTTCTGGACAAAAAGAACTCCACAACCCCATGGAGATGAACTCGGTCTGATCAAACCCAGACGCTCTTGTTCATCGAGCTGCTTCTTCAATTCCTTCAGCTCATTAGGTCCAAGCTTGTATGGACGCTTGCAAACGGGTTCAGTGCCAGGCTCAAGATCGATAACGAACTCAACTGGCCGATGAGGAGGCATACCCGGAAGCTCTTCTGGAAAGACATCTTGGTACTCACAAACGACTGGAATCTGAGAGATAGCATCCAATTCGCCCTTCTCATTGAGAGAAAACAACCGAATGGTTTCATCACGAGCGGCATAGATGATCACATCCTCAGAAGAGTGTGTCAATTGAATTTCCCTGGCAGCACAATCAAGCTGAGCTTTGTGCTGAGAAAGCCAGTCCATTCCAAGAATTAGATCAATATCCGAGTCACCAAGAACAAATGGTTTAGCCAGAAATTTATAGTTGCCCATCTTGATAGAAACATCCGGAGCCATCATTTTTGTATTCATGAACAAACCCGGAGAGGAAACCGCTATCGGCTTAGGCAGATCGACAGTATGCAAATTGTTCATGGATGCAAAAGGTCTTGATATGAAAGAAATAGATGCACCAGTATCAAATAAGACTTTTGCAGGAATATCATTAACTGGGAGATTACCCATAATCACATTAGAAGAAACCTCTGCTTGAGCTGCATTCATCATGTTCACCTTTGCAGACTTGGGATTATGCTTGACCACTGAATTGCTTGAAGATTTCACAGGAGGAGGAGGCGGAAGGCGCCTTTGGTTGAAGCATTTGTTCGCGTAGTGACCTTTCTGCTGACATTTGTTGCAAGTCACCTCTGAGAGCGGACGATGATAAGGAGCATTTGACCTTGGAGCTTGAGAATTAGACTTGTTCTGATAGCCTGGGTTGGGCGGGTGGGAAGATCCACGACCACCTGAGTTCTTCTGCTGATAAGGCTGACGGAACGGAGGAGGAGGAGGCAACCAGAACTTCTGCTGCTTAGCTGCCACTTGAGAGGAAGAAGAAGACTGAACTGCATCCCTGATTCTTTTCTTAGAAGCCTCACATTTGAGCTGGGCAGCTTCTTGCTTCAGTGCCATGTTGTAGAATTCATCATACTTTTCTGGCTCAAAAAGCACGAGAGCTAATTGCAGATCTTCTCTGAGACCACCTCTGAATTGATAGATCATACTATTTTCATCAGGGACGTCTTGCTTAGCAAAGCGAGCGAGTTTCTGGAACTGGATATTGTATTGATACACAGACATGTTGCCTTGCTTGATATTGCGGAACTCCTCACGCTTGCTCTCAAAAACACTTTTCAGAATGTGGTGAGCTCTGAAGTCTCGGCGGAACTCATCCCAGGTAATGACACGACCTCCTCTGGAATCTTTGTATTGTTGGTACCACTCAGCAGCTTGGTCCTTGAGTTGAAACGAAGCAAACTTGACAAAGTCCTCAGGTCTGACATTGCTACATTCAAAATGTTTGCAGATGTCCACAAGCCAATCGTCGGCGTCTGTGGCCTCGACACAGAAACTGAAAGACTTCGGCTGATTAGCGAGGAACTGATTGAGGGTAGCAAAGTGCGGCTGGTTGCTGCCTTGGCCTTGATTTCCTTGATTGCCTTGCCCTTGGGTACGCTCTTGCAAGAGTTGCAAAATCATTTGAGCATTGGCATTGGTGGCTGCCATGATAGCTTGCCATGCCTCCGGAGGCGGAGGTGGAGGTGGAGGGTTCGACTGACTCCCATCATTGCGATCCGGATTCTGACGCGTTGGCGGAGCCATCCTGAAGAGGGTGACATCCGTTAGCATCTTGATAGACAGATAGACAAGTTGAATCAACGGATAGAAATCGCAACATATAGTCTTCACAATAAACATTCGAACAAGGATGAACGAATGAATTCCAAAAGCTAACATCACACGTCCATTAAGGTGAGAAGCCACTTGATTAAGGTATGGAATAAAATCAACAAGGTACGAATAAGAACAAATAGTTGGAAAGGATTACCCAATAACAAACCAAATATCTGCGAGAAGAAATGCTAAGAGCTACTTGAATTCCCACTTATAAACTCCCGAAACTTTCTGGTTATGCAATCAGGTGTTGGGGATACAGGGGAAGCAAAATATCTCACCCAAACTAACAATCCCTACATCCAGCTGTATCCATCCTTCAACACATAACCAAGAAACCTTCAGAAATCGTGTACCTCGACCTTCGAAAAGCATCCGTTATACGAGTTATGGCAATACTCCCGAGCTCGCCCCAGTACTGGGTTATCGGGGTTATCTCACCAATAACTGTACAAAAGAGATTTTCGATGTCGGCAAAGCTCAGGTATTCCAGAACTGCAACGATAAAATTGTGATGACAACACCTCGGAGCTCAACTCCCCGGGACACTACCACAACCCCTAAATGTCGGGAGGCACCAAGAACAATGTTCTCGTCACAAAACCATCGGAACGATTCCAAGATACCCGCGTGATCCTAAAAAATTTTTAGTGAAATTTCAGGAGAGGAGAGTCAAAACTTCTACGTCAGGAGACCTCACCAGAGCGACGAAGGGACTGGGGAGTAAAAAGAATCCTACTCTCCGATATATATATAATCCTAAGACTCAAAACATTTTTGTTCTAGACTCAACAACGCCAACAAACAATCAAGCAGGGGCTCCTAAGTCGGGGATGGCTCTGATTACCAACTTGTAATGCCCTCGATGCGGCTATATCTCCCACGTGTCGAAGCACGACTTAGAGGCATAACCGCATTGAAAGCAATGTCGCAAGTGAGGTAATCTTCACACAATCCATGTAAAACATAAGGGAAAGAGATACATAGTTGGCTTACAGTCGCCACTTCACACAATACATGAATAAACATCCATCATCCAGATTACACTCAAGGTTCGACTACGGAACCAAAATAAAAGAAGACTACCCCAAATGCTACACAGATCCCCGATCGTCCCAACTGGGCTCCACTACTAATCATCAGGAAAAGACACATAGTAACGACCACGTTCCTCGTCGAACTCCCACTTGAGCTCGGTTGCGTCACCTGCACTGGCATCGTCGGCACCTGCAACTGTTTTGGTAGAATCTGTGAGTCACGGGGACTCAGCAATCTCACACCCGCGAGATCAAGACTATTTAAGCTTATAGGAAGGACAGAGTTGTGAGGTGGAGCTGCAGCAAGCGACTAGCATATATGGTGGCTACATTCGCAAAAGAGAGCGAGAAGAGAAGCAAGGCACGGTCGTGAAGCTAGTAGCGATCAAGAAGTGATCCTGAAACTACTTATGTCAAACATAACTCCAACACCGTGTTCACTTCCTGGACTCCGCCGAGAAGAGACCATCATGGTTACACACGCGGTTGATGTGTTTTAAAAAGGTCAACTTCGGGTTTTCTACAACCGGACATTAACAAATTCTCATCTGCCTCATAACCGCGGGCACGGCTTTTGAAAGATAATACCCTGCAGGGGTGTCCCAACTTAGCCCATTATAAGCTCTCACGGTCAACGAAGGATATTCCTTCTACCGGGAAGACCCGATCAGTCTCGGAATCCCGGACTACAAGACATTTCGACAGCAATAAAACAAGACCAGCAAAGCCGCCCGAATGTGCCGACAAATCTCGATAGGAGCTGCACATATCTCGTTCTCAGGGCACACCGGATGGGCAAGACGTCGGGTTGGCATAGACCCTGGATTTCCCAGGGGGCGCCGGACA
Source organism: Triticum dicoccoides (assembly GCF_002162155.2). Lineage (NCBI taxonomy): Eukaryota > Viridiplantae > Streptophyta > Magnoliopsida > Poales > Poaceae > Triticum > Triticum dicoccoides. The sequence continues at coordinate 820,720,780 of NC_041383.1, read as the reverse complement.
TCGCCCAGGTTGGGCCAGCACTCGGAGGAGCACTGGTCCGGGGAGGTTAAAATAAAGATGACCCTCGGGCTCGCGAAAACCCGGGGGAAAAAGGCTTAGGTGGCAAATGGTAAATCCAAAGTTGGGCCTTGCTGGAGGAGTCTTATTCAAAGCGAACTGTCAAGGGGGTCCCATAAATCACCCAACCGTGTAAGGAACGCGAAATCAAGGAACATAACACCGGTATGACGGAAACTAGGGCGGCAAGAGTGGAACAAAACACCAGGCATAAGGCCGAGCCTTCCACCCTTTACCAAGTATATAGATGCATTAATTAAATAAGATATATTGTGATATCCCCAACAAGTAAACATGTTCCAACAAGGAACAACATTTCCATGTTCCAACAAGGAACAAACTTCATCTTCACCTGCAACTAGCAACGCTATAAGAGGGGCTGAGCAAAGCGGTAACATAGCCAATCAACGGTTTGCTAGGAAAGGGTGGTTAGAGGTTTGACATGGCAATATGGGTGGCATGATATAGCAAGTGATAGGCATCATAGCATAGGCATAGCAAAAGAGCGAGCATCTAGCAAGCAAAGATAGAAGTGATTTCGAGGGTATGGTCATCTTGCCTGCAAGGTTCTCAGAGTTGTCGAAAGCTTGATCCTCGTAAGCGTTCTCAACAGGTTCCTCGTTCACGTACTTGTCTCCCGGCTGTACCCAAAGCAAGAACACAAATAATGGAACCACAATAAATCACGGTGCAACGCACAAGCAACATGATGCAATACATGGCATGATATGCGAGATGTGATATGCAATGCGTATGCGTGCTCCGGAAGGAAAATGATGAACAAGGCATCAATTTGGCAAACCAAGTATGCCACTGGAAAGATGAGATGATTTCGGTTGAAATCGATATAAAGATCACCGGAATCGGATGCACGGTTTGCAAATGACAAGCAAAACAAGAATGGCACAAATCTGCCATTAACAGCATGATACCACTTAGCAAGCAACAAGAAATTAAGCTACTGCACCCAAACGTACCAACAAAGCATATGGCAGTGAACTACTCAAGATGCTTGACAAACGATGAACACTGAGCTACGGCTAATTCACATCATAACAGGTCCAAACAAGCATGGCAAAAGTGCAAAATATATCAGCTTCACAGACTTTGTGAAAATACTGAATCATGGCAGAAACAGCATCAGGAAGCAATGTTCAGAGCAAGCAAACAACATGCTACAGGAACTTATAATAGCAAAACAAGGCATGGCATGAATCTACTCAAAGCATAGAATAAAAGTCCCTTACTGACCATGAGCCAAAAAGGAACAGAAGATACGATGGCACCCACGTAAACATAGCAAGTTTGGTTACAGATTTCAGACTTAGCAGAAAACTGGACATGGTAAAAACAGATAACAAGTAGGCATGTTTAAGAGCTCAATGCACTCACTACAGAGCCTTGCATGATAAACTAAGCATACATCCATCAAGAAGACATGGCATAGAAGCTATACATGGCAAGAACAACATCATAGCATACACGGATCAACTACAACAACCTTGGCAAAATTGATTAACATGTAAACAATCTGCCAGGAAACATTTTATAGCAAAAGTAGAGCTCGATTGTCTCAAGCTATGGCACTCCATAATTTCAAACAAAGGCATGGATGGATAGAGCATATCCATATGTTCAAAACATCCTTACTGAAGTAACTCAAAATATGCAGGGATCTCTCTGTAGCATCAAGTTAACATGGCATAAAAATAATAGCAGGGCATGACTTAGGAAAAATACTATGTCCCTGAAATCAGCAACATTAAGATGCCTAGTTTGCATGCTTGTGCTAGTCACCACAGAGATCACAAAAATACATGGCATACACCCCTATAAAGATGGCATGGCATATTACAAAACACATGTAGGACTCAAGTTCATAGGGTGCACACATCTATCATGGCAAAAATGACAAAAGTGCATGTTCTGATAAGAATCTGAAACTAACGTCACATAGCCCTCTTCCAACAGCATTTTGGGCATCAAGATGAGCTCAAATGAAAATGATGCAATGAGATGAAATGATCTACTCATCGAGACGAACATTCCGGTATGCTATACGCCCCAAACGGAACCACAGGTGCAAAGTTATGGCATGATGAAAAAGCGACAAAATAATCACAGGAATATGACTTAGACGAAAATCGGGGCTCGGGGAAAGTCAACCTTTGCGGATCTGAGATCCGATCCGGCGCGGAAGCCGAGGCTCGCCGGAGGAGGGAGCCGACGCCGGAGAAGGGAGAGGCCGGAGGATGTCGGGCGGCGCGGCGGGGCGACGGCGGCCGGCGGGGTCGGCC
>NC_041383.1:820716498-820717605 GCF_002162155.2 Triticum dicoccoides | reverse complement strand
CGGGCGGCGGCGGGCGGACGTGTCCGGCCCGAATCGGACACGTCCGGCGGCGGGGAGAGGAGCGGGGCTAGGGTTTGGGGTGGAGTGATCCGGGATTTGGAAATGGGGGGTGTTTTTATAGGTAGAAGGAGTTAGGAAGCTCCAAATGAGGTGTAGTTTTCGCCCACACGATCGTGATCCGACGACGGAGAGCATGGAAGTGACTTAGATGGGTTATTGGGCTGTTTTGGAGGGGTGTTGGGCTGCAACTTAAAAGAGGCCTTTGCGAGAGTGCAGTTAACCGTTGGAGTACCAAACGAGCTCCAAATGACCCGAAACTTGGCAGGTGGTCTGCCGGTGGTGTACCAAGGCCACATGGCAAGGCTCGGTCCATTCCGAGAAAGTTTAGTACCCGCTCACGGAAAAATGTAAAAGGGGACGCCGGGGAACATAGGAGTGCCGGATTGCAAAACGGACAACGGGGAAAATGCTCGGATGCATGAGACGAACACGTATGCAAATGAGATGCACATGATGACATGATATGAAATGCATGACATGGACAAAAAGCAAAAATGAAGAAAAACCCAACCACGGAGGGAATATCATATCACAATGCCGAAAATGGCAAGAGTTGGAGTTACAAATATGGAAAGTTACATCCGGGGTGTTACACGCTTGGAACGCGAATCTGCTCCGCCCTTTTTATTCTTGAATGTTCGGACCGATCAGATGTAATAAGAAATACTTTTTAGTTTGACTATAAAAAGACGTAATTTACTCCTCTCGCATAATTGCTGTTTATTTCTTTTGTGTACATTACCTTAGCCACGAATCTTTTTCGCCTAAGTCGAAGTGATAAAAATCCTATCGAGTGGAGGGTCTGCCTCTCCCTCGGGGGCTTAGCTGTAGCCCAGTGCTCGCCTAAGTGATAAAAATCCTACCGAGTGGAGAGTCTGCCTCTCCCTTGGGGGCTTAGCTGCAGCCCAGTGCTCGCCTAAGTGATAAAAATCCTACCGAGTGGAGAGTCTGCCTCTCCCTCGGAGGCTTAGCTGCAGCCCGGTGCTCGCCTAAGTGATAAAAATCCTACCGAGTGGAGAATCTGCCTCTCCCTCGAAGGCTTAGCTG
>NC_041383.1:820709094-820716106 GCF_002162155.2 Triticum dicoccoides | reverse complement strand
CGCCTAAGTGATAAAAATCCTACCGAGTGGAGAGTCTGCCTCTCCCTCGGGGGCTTACCTGCAGCCCAGTGCTCGCCTAAGTGATAAAAATCCTACCGAGTGGAGAGTCTGCCTCTCCCTTGGGGGCTTAGCTGCAGCCCAGTGCTCGCCTAAGTGATAAAAATCCTACCGAGTGGAGAGTCTGCCTCTCCCTCGGGGGCTTAGCTGCAGCCCAGTGCTCGCCTAAGTTTGAAAAATCCTACCGAGCGGTGAGCGAACCTCCCGCTCGGAGACTTAGCTGCCGCCCAGTGTTCGCCTATGTCTGAAAAATCCTACCGAGCGGTGAGCGAACCTTCCGCTCGGGGGCTTAGCTGCAGCCCAGTGCTCGCCTAAGTTTAAAAAATCCTACCGAGTGGTGAGCGAACCTCCCGCTCGGGGGCTTAGCTGCAGCCCAGGGCTCGCCTAAGTTTGGAAAATCCTACCGAGCGGTGAGCGAACCTCCCGCTCGGGGGCTTAGCTGCAGCCCAGTGCTCGCCTAAGTTTTGAAAACCATACCCATCGGTCGACTGGAACGTCAAGACCATTGCAGAGTGCCTTGCTGATGAGCTGATCAATGTTGCGCAAGGATCACCAGATCAGTCGATTGGAACATCAAGACCATTGCTGAGTGCCTTGCTCATGAGCTGATCGACGTTGCGCAAGAATCGTCCGATCGGTCGACTGGAACATCAAGACCATTGCTGAGTACCTTGCTGATGAGCTGATCAATGTCGCGCAAGGATCACCCGACTAGTCGACTGGAACGTCAAGACCATTGCAGAGTGCCTTTCCGATGAGCTGGTCAATGTTACCCAAAGATAGCTCGATCAGGCGACTGGACATTCTTCCTCAGAAGTGGCATTAAACAAATGGACAACAATTCGGGAGAAAAGGCGAATTTCATTCGAAGACAGACGCAATATGAAGGGCAATAAATCCGAAGTTTCCTAACCGCAAAATAAAGTGCTCGGGCGCCAGGCCCAAAGGAGTTTTATCGATTAAAAATCCACTCGGCATTCCGAGGCAAATCAAGGTGGTGGCATAATGTTTTTTTAAAATCACTCAGCGGGAGAAGGACTGGCCGGGTCGCAGAAGCTGTCGAGATCGATGCTGTCGGCGATGCGAGTGGCTGCCTCAAGGAAAGTAGCCATGAAGTCCTGGAAGGAGTGCTTCTTGGTGTTTGCCACTTTGAGAGCCGCCAACTTGTCCTCCTTGGCCTCCTTGCAGTGCACTCGGACCAAAGACAAGGCGACGTCAGCCCCACAGCACGCAGAAGATTTCTTCCATTCTTGCACTCGGTCTGCGATCTGGGTCAGCCGAGTCATCAAAGACTCGAGGTCTCGAGACATCTCCGCCTGGGGCCAGAGCTCCGCGTACACTCGGACCATCGCCGCCTTCAGCCGAGCGAGATAATCGACTGCACCGTCCAAGCGAGACTCCAGTCGAAGCAAGTTCATCGCAACTTCATCTTTCATGGAGCAATTGATGGGGTCGAGACCTGTTTCGACCCGTCCAGTTTTAGCCTCGAAGTCGTGACAGAATTCTGTTTCATCACAGCGAACAATGAGTCGACAGAATTGCAAATCCCAGGCGACGATGGTTATTTAACTGAATAGACATACCTTCAAGCTTCAGGACAAGCTTTACTGCAAGTTGTTCTAAATGAGACTCTAGCTTGCCGGTCCTGGTCTTGAGACCCTCAACTTCAGCGGTCAAGTTCTCCTTGTCCTTCCTCAGCTGCTCGACTTCGCGGTTAGCATCCGAGACAGTCGTCTTCAGTGTTGCGTTCTCATCCTCCAACTTGCCGACTGAAGCCAGCTTCTCGTCCGCAAGCTTCGCCTTCTCGCGCGCTTCCTGTTGAGCAGCTGCCAAGTCCAGGTCCTTCTGCTCCAGAGCTTCCTTCATCCTCTCTAAAGAAACGACACTCTTCAGACGAGACTGAAGTTGGCGATTTTCACTACGCACATCTGCTTTTGTGAATTCACTCGGTTCGAGAGACTAAAAGAAAAGCCAGCACCAAGTGTGAAGCTACAAAGCAGACAGAATGACCGAGTGATTACCTCCCATGATGGTTGTTTCTTCTTGAGCTTTCTTCAGGTTCTTCTTCGCTAGTTCAAGATCAAGTTCAACACTATATGCTTCTTCTTTAATTCGGTGAGACGACCTCCAAGATCACAAGACCTCTGCAGCCAGAAAGACGGGCATGTCAGTCGACACATACAAGTAACAGTGAAGGGAAAGATTCATTCTCAGACTACTACCGAATCAAATATTCAACAGTAGTCTCGGGGACAACACCCAGTGGGTGCACATAGCGTGCCCCCACTGGATCAGATCAACACTCAAAAAAAGGAGAAAAAACAATGATCAGCACTCATCAGACCCTAGTCGACTGCCAACAGCCGACCGTGGTCTCGGGGACTACACCCAGTGGGTGCACTCGACGTGCCCCCACTGATTCAAAAAGTGCAAAATCAGAGATTTCCGGAGTCCTAAACGGAGGAACACCCAGTGGGTGATCAGATATAAAGCAACGTTCAAAAATTCAATTGAAAGTTTACTGACCTGAACATTGGTCCGAAGGGCAGTGCTGGCGTTGTAAGCTACTTAACTAGCTTCATGCATCACTTTCACCTGCTCCACGACAAGATTCGCCTAGCGAAGAGCTTCCCTAGCGGCACTCGGCGAGTCGTCTGGAGTCTGATATGTAGCAAAGAGAGATGGCTCCAGAGGAGTCAAAGCAGCGGCCGGGCCAAACGAGTGGAGTTGCACTCGTGCGGCAGGTGTCTGTGCAGTCGACCCCGACGGACGATCAGTCATCAACGGATTAGCAAATGTGACGTTTGTCCGAGCTATCGCCTCCGGCGCCAGTGTCGACTGAGGGATTTGGACTTCAAGTCTTCTTCGGCTCGAACCTCCACTCTTCTTCTTCCTCTCCTGTGGAGGCGCTTCTTCTTCGTCGTCATCAGGGAGCACAACGACATCTTGCGGAGCTACATAAGAAGAGTAGTATAATATTTTAAGTCAATTGACCACTCATTCGGTTAGACAGAACTGGGTTGAACAAACTTACCCGCTCGAGAGGTGGCTTCTTCATCTTCTTCTGGTCCTTTGTCAACATCCATATCAGTGGCAGCAGAGGCGGGGCTAGAAAGGCACAAGGGTTAGTCAGTCGGATCGAGAAAACTTTCAGTCGACTAAAGGAAACACAAATAAGATACCCACCCTGAGGCAATGGGGACGCCCATCTTGATTCGTGGCAGTGTCTTTCGGGTCTTGGAAGGGGCGACTTTTGGCTGCTTAGCCACCTTCTCCGTCTGCTCCGGAGTCGACGTCCGAGCACGCTTCTGGGTGGTGGCACTTGGAGCTGTACCCTTCACACGACCACCAGACGGATCGTGCTGCTGCTTGGATCGACGCTCAGAGCGCGGCGGCGAGTCGACCTCTTCCTCCCCTTCCGAGTCCTCGCTCTCCTCCTCCTCCCCTTCCGGTGACTCCCACTCGCCGCTCTCCTCCGCACTGTCCTCCCCCTCCTGGTCCTGCACCAAAGCTTGTTCGCCGTTGGGCATCGAGTACATCTCAGTGAATACCTGCAAAACAAATTGGTCGAGACAAGAGTCAGTCAACATCGATCACAGTCGGAACACAAGCGGAAAACAGTCGGAGCGGAGAATGTACCTTGTCGGGTGGATTGTCACTTCCGAAAGGGACAACTCGCCTAGATCCTCTGGGGTTATCTTGAGTGCCCGTAATGCTCTTCAACCACGAAGCCACGGTGTCGAGCGACACTTCTTCTGGATGGATCCAAGTGGTGTCGCTCGGTCCAGAATACAACCACATCGAGTGATAACGGGCTTGGAGAGGCTGGATACGCCGAGCAAGGAACACCTCCAGCAAGTCCAGGCCAGTGACACCGTCATTGATGAGCTGGACCACTCGGTCCGCTAACATCCTCGTCTCCATGGTCTCGGCAGCAGTAACCTTCGGTGGAGCGGGAGTTTGGACGCGGTCGAATGAAAAAGGAGGGAGACCAGTCGAATGACCTGGAGTAGCAACGTCCTGGCAGTAGAACCAGGACGATTGCCAACCTCTAACGGATTCAGGAAGGGTCATAGCAGGGAAAGCGCTCCTATTCCTCTTTTGGATGCCTAAGCCCCCACACATCTCGATAACGTGGGTTTTCGAGTCACTCGACTTCGCCTTTTTAACCGACTGGGAGCGAATGGTGAAAATATGTTTGTAGAGACCCCAGTGCGGTCGACACCCTAAGAAGTTCTCGCACATCGACACAAAAGCGGCTAGGTACGTAATAGTGTTGGGGGAAAAGTAGTGGAGATGTGCCCCGAAAAAGTTCAAAAACCCTCGGAAGAAAGGGTGCGGAGGAAGCGAGAACCCCCGGTCGACATGAGTGGCGAGCAAGACGCACTCACCCGGTCGAGGTTGTGGCTCCGTCTCTCCCTTCGGCAGCCTCGCCGCCCACGCTGCAATCAACCCAGACTCCTCTAGATCGGTCAGATCTTGCTGTCGAATCGAAGACCGGATCCAATCGCCTTGGATCCAGCCTGGCGGCAGCCCCGAGCGCGACGATGATCCGCGACTTGCTTTCTTGCCCTTCGCCGCCCCCGTTGCTTTCTTGGCGCGCTCTAGCGCCGCCGTCTTGTCCTTCACCATGGCTAGAGGGCGGCGGCGGCGGAGGCAGAGGCGCTTGGTGCGGTGGAGGAGCAGAGGAGAAAGAAGAAGAGGCAGGAGCGCACAGTGCAAGCACCCCGGCCCCGTCGCCTTATAAAGGCTCACTTCCGAGTGACTGACGCGTGGGGCCAGGCAATCCCGTCAAATCCTGCTACAGTTGCGCACGTAGCGAACGTGGCGAAAAAGGCGGCGCGATGATCGAGGCGTCGCTGCTTATCCGGGTCCCCCTTTTTTTGGCGCCCCTTTGTTCGCACGCGCCCCCGAAATTTCGTATCCCGCGGAATCCGGGATCCCCCGCAGGCAATCGTGCCCGAGATCTCGCACCCCCGCGCGACACTCGATGCATGAAGTCATCAATTCAGTCGACTAATCACTGAATGGATCAAGGCAACCGAGTCGTCCCCGAAGTGCCAACGCAAGCGTTCAGTCTAACAGAAAGCACTCGCGGAGACACGAGATAGGTCCAACATTGTCTTACTTTCTTCTCACACCTTAATCCATTCGGGGGCTACTGACGAGGATACAGACCAGGGGTAGGGTCATAGGCTCGACCCATACACCTTACCCAAGGTCGCTATCCTAGAAGATGAAAAGACTAAGAGTCAACAGAAGAGCTCTAGCTCCATATGTCGAGTGAAATCCACTCGACGGCAACATCACTCGACGGTCGTTACCTACCGTCACTCGACCACAAGGAAGATCACTCGACCATATTGAAGACCAGTAGTCAGGAGAACACGCAACGGCCAGATATTTACTCCCCCGTCTTCAATAGCATTAAGACTACTTACTGCTGGCGTTACCAGTAACGCTCCTACTTATGTACATTAGTTCCCTTGTAATGAGGGTGGGCTGGGGTCCCGGCGCACTCTATATAAGCCACCCCTCCCCTCTGGCACAAGGGTTCGCACTCTTTGTAACACAACACACATAATCCAATCGACCGCCTCCGGGCACCGAGACGTAGGGCTGTTACTTCCTCAGAAAAGGGCCTGAACTCATAAAACTCGTGTGTACACCTTCATCATAGCTAAGATCTTGCCTCTCCATACCTACCCCCTTTTCTACTGTCAGGTTTAGAACCACGACACTCTCCCCTTCCCTCTTCTCTGCTCTCTGTTAGTATGAACCCTAGCTATTTAGTGCTAGTTAGTATGAACCCTAGGCTATTTTTAGTGCTAGTTAGTTAATTACAATTAGTATTAACCCTATTTAATTAGGTAGTACGAACCCTAGTTAAAAAATGGATACTTATATGGTAATTAGGGCAGTAGTTCCTAGGTACTAATTAGTTAGTAAGAACTAAGTACTAATTAGGTACTAGTTTATTTTTATTTATAGTAAGTTTATTTTTAGTAAGAACTAGTTGAATTAATAGAACTAGTTAGTAAGAACTTGTTGCTATTTTTTTAGTTAAAGCAATTTTTCCCGCATCGACGTGGACGATGCCTATCCCGCATCCTCGTCGTCGAGTCGGCGAAGGACGACACTTGCTTGACCAGATGGGCCATGTCCGGGACTGGGCTCCGCCGGGGTGGTACTGGGAGGCGCTACCTACCGGGGGGCGCAGGTTGGTGAGGAGTCAGCCTGTCGTTGACCCGAACCTTCTTTGGTGGCGGTCGCGTGGGCCAGTGACGGTCCAAAGGCTCGAGGACCCCGCGGAGGTGGTGCGTCATCGTGTCAGTGAGGAGGACGCGCATGTCTGTCGCTACTTATTTGCGTTGGAGCACAGGTTCTCCAATAACTGGCAGGTTCTCCAGGGATTTCACTGGAGCTATGATCCCGTGATGGTTTCTTCTGTGTGGGTGTCCACCACCCGCGCCGATACCCGTCGTTACACATGTTTTATGTTATTTTACCTGAGAGAGAGCAGCAGGAGTGATTAGTTAGTGTTGGTGGTAATGTCTCTGATGATTTTTATTAGCTAGTGTTGCTGGTGATTAGATAGCTACCTCAGCTCGTGTTGGTGGTGATTAGCTAGCTAGAATGAGTTTGAAGATGATGATGTGCTACACTATGACTATGATGATTAAATAACTATTGTTGATGTTATGACTATGATGATGATTAAATAGCTTGTGCTGGCGAATTAGATTCAAGTGGAGGCAACATGTGGTGCGCATCTAAAGTACTACTAGTCCAAACTAGATCAAGTTTGGTTTAGTAGTATACTTTTGACATGCACCACATATTGCCTCCACTTGAACCTAATCCACCTTCATTTGACACACTGTTATGGACATAATGATGTAAACCTCATAACTGGTATTGTACCAATATTTGTATGCACGCGTTACTGCTAAGC
>NC_041383.1:820651772-820708925 GCF_002162155.2 Triticum dicoccoides | reverse complement strand
GTGAGCACAAAATCCGCGCTACTGCTAGGGTTTTCCCTAGTAGTGATTGGTAGCATATAGTTCCGCAGCAACGCGCGGGGAATCATGGGGAATCATCTAGTTATTTTAAACTTGGCGGTTCTTTCCCTACATGTAATAAACTGGTCTTAGTTTAAGGTTTAAGCTCAACTATAATGAACTAAGCACGCCACTGTAATGATGTTAAACTTGCACACGAAAAGAGAACGTTAAGCTCGCGGTTCCATTACATGAATCATTCATGATTGGTTGGAAAAAAAGCATGGCACAGACAACCGTATAGATGCTAGAAGTAGGCATCAGCCACTAGGTCCTGTACCTATAAGATGCAGGATGCAAAGAAGTATAGCAAGAAAACATAATAAGCTACAGATTTGCTACTTGTTATGGTCTGTAACTTATTGCTAGGTTTTTGTAGGTGTTCAATATGTAAACTGTGATCAGTGCAGCACCCTGGAAAAAAATGTGTTTTACTATCTATAGTTCTAAATATTACATTAATAAAAACATTAGAAAAATAAAGCAGAAAAAGTTAACCAAAAAGATCTATAGTCTAAGAACAAACTCTGTTGGATTCCAGGTGGAGTGCTTCAATAGTATGTCGGATTGTCGGTACGTAGTGATCAGTGCCTAAGATGCCTATTAATTTGCATCACTTCACTTGTTAAGTTGTAGAATCTTTAGTGCTATAAAACCTATCACTATGGGTATCTATGTGGTTTCCGACACATAATTCTGACAATCATTCTGCTGCAGTATTAAAACCAACAAAACTATGGCACTGGAGTCCTTTTTTAGATCAACATATATGATTCTAAAGGCTAAAGCACAAAGCTTAAAACTTAAAATCATGTCAATAATCAAAATTCTATTGGTTGTGACCCATACATATGTATAATGGAATTCAAACAAATATATTTTCTCCTTGGGCAAAGGAAGTGTACCAATGTAATGTTCACACATGAACAACTTTTTTTTCAACCTCACAAAAAAATTGCTAGTCGATGATATGCTTTATTGCAGAGTCCAATGATATGTTGCGTAGAAGCTAGCCGATGATATGCTTTAGTGTAGAGAGTCCGACGACATGCTTAATTAATTAGTGTAGTCCAATGACATGCTTACTGTCTGATCGATGATATGCTTTAGTGTGCAGCTAGAGTCCATTTATATATATATGCTTAGTGTAGAATCCAAAGAACTGTTAATAGTGTAGAATCCATATATACTTATTAGTAGAATTCATGCTTAGTACAAATGTAGTACTGTCTTTTGATAGTGTAGAATGTGTGAGGCTACTTATTAGTTGATATGTTTTTCTTATTCAAAAATTGCCAAAGAGCCTATCTGAGAGTTGTGGTATCAAGCCTGATGAAGAAGGCTCTGCTAGAATACGCCTTACTGCGAGGGGCTCCGTCACCACCTGTGCGTACGGCGTGGACACAGACGGTCGCGCATAATTCAACTCGGTTGGATGGAAGAGCTTCCTCCTTGGAAAGAATCTTCATATTGAGGTCTTCCTAATTACTATCAGGAACACCCACCGTCAAGGCTTGAAGATGATGATCGTCATCGATATCATATAAAACTACATATGTGTGTGGCTGCTGAACCATATATATGCTAGTATGACTACCTAGTAGACTTATCAACTATGATCTATCCATGCATTTTTGACTACTATATATGAGTTTGTGAGATTGTGTGGTTATATTAAATGTGGTATTGTCGTTAATGTTTGTGAGATGGTTCGGTGAACTTAGTTTATTTGCACTGGACTTGTCTTGATTTCCATCCATGAATATTGCATCTGATTTTTTATTATTTTTTTAATTTCTATTTATCTAGTTGTAGCGTGGGGAGCAAATAGGATGCTACTACTACGTGATGATAGTAGTATCGTTGGTAGAGAATGAGGCGCTACTACTAGGTATTTTAGCTATAGCGCTTGTTCAGAAACGCGCTACTGCTAAAAAATAGCTATAGGGCCGTAGCAGTAGCGTGGGCTCCCGTTCTACTAGTAGGTAAAAAACCAGCGCTACTGGTAAGGTTTTCCCTAGTAGTGTCGGTTGTCCCAGTCAAGTCTCAAGGGTCGTGAATTCACACCACTCAACCCCCACTGCAGAGTACCACCGGTCATCGTCGACTGGTGACGAGTTTCACGCTTCTATCAGACCACTAGGCTCCAGTCCGAACAGCGTGTCACTCGCTTTTTCCCGCTGAAATAGTCTTCGACTCTCTGAGCTCTTACGTCGTAGCCCCTCAATCACCACTGAGTGAAGTCTTCCAAACTTCAGCTCCCCCTTCAACATGACTCCATGGTGGTTGTATGTGCCACCCCGCGCCGCGTCGACTCCAAGCTCTCATATGCACTGTCGTGGATTTGTCACGGCAGATGTCCTTAGTGTCAGGACTTAGTCGCGAGGCCAACGCACCTATGTGGTAGCTTGAGAGGGGTTGAGTGGGACGAAAGACGCAGGGCGGATCAACACGCAAGACAAGGGTTTAGACAGCTTCGGGCCCCGGGAAACATCATCCGGTAAAAACCCTACATGCTGTTTGAGGCTAGGTCTCATTATCATCATGAGGGAGTCGCCGTAAACCGGCTCTCCTCTTTGTGTCTAGCCCTAAGATTGTTTCTTCTTGCTTGTAGCTTGTCCCTCTTTGGGGAGCCCTGCCCCTCCTTATATATGTTGAAGGGGCGGGTTACATGTGGAGTCCTATTAGGATTAGGACTAGTCTATCTCTAATACAAACCGGATACAAGTCCGGATCTTCCTTGTAAAGTAAATATTCCTCACGCCTTTTCTCTTAAACCGGCCCACCATAGCATGATCCGGCCTTCCATAAACCGCCCGTTGGGCCACCGGGTCTTGTCGCTCCTCTGACCCGCCCGCCGGGTTACTAATGAACCGCCAAGACCGGGCGGGTAGCCGGTGAACCGCCAAGCTCCGGGCGGGTTACCAGTGAGTCATCCCGTCCGGCCGGTTTATACTTTCGGCCGGTTTACGCCACGGGATATATCCCCGACATTAGCCCCCAGTTTAATTTGGATTTATCCATGTTAAACTGATCTGCAACATAAACTCAAGAGCAAATTTGACAGGTTATGCTCCGGGTTAAAAATTCTTGTAAATCGGCACCTGATCATCCTTGTCATTTCCTTCTTCTAGAAAATCCGGTTTAATAGGCCAGCTTCATACTCAATTTGCTTTGCAGAAAATATTGAGAATAAATAATCCATTTGAATCGGCCTTCAATGCTCTTGATTTGACAAAAATATTGGTCTTCAAATATTCAACTGATATCAGCCGGTTTGAAAATATAGAACTTGCCGGTTTATCATTGCCAAAATTGTCGGGTTATAAGAACTGATGATCCCGGGTCATGACCGTTTATAGACACCGGGTTATGATTGTTACCAACGCCGGGTCACACAATTGATCTTCTTGATCTGCTCAAAATTGAAAATTTTGAAGATGTTCCTCCTTTACATGCATGATACCTGTAGCCCCCAAGTCTTAAGAAGAGAATATAATGATAACTTAAGACTTGCTCCAATCAGTGTTGCAACCTTGAAGAAATCCGGTTTATTCATCTCAATCATATAAACTGAATACTCCATATATGTAGCCCCCAAGTGCCGGGTTGTCATGCTTGCAGCAGCCTGAGACTTGCAATTGCTTATAAAAACTTCAATCAGTGTAGCCCCCAAGGGCCGGGTCATTATGCAACAATTAGCAGGGACTTTATAAATATAATCATGTAGACTTGAGCAGTGATGCGTAGCCCCCAAGGGCCGGCTTAGTAAAATAATACTGAACCGGGACTTGATATATATTTCAATGAAAATAACACCTTATAATGTAGCTTCCATCGTAGGGCTTGAACCCACGTCCACAAGGTTAAGAGTTTCGTGCTTTACCAACTGAGCAATGAATCCTTCAATATTATGGACGAAAATTTGTGTACCTTTAATTGTTGACAGGAGCAATTGGTAGCCCCCAAGGGCCGGTCATTATAATATGATGAGTCGGGTCTTCAATAAGACTAGTAAAAATGACTTTGCATTAGCCCCCAAGTGTCATGGTGCATGCTTGCAGCGACATGAGACTTGCATGTAATCTCAATTTGAATAATGTAGCCCCCAAGTGCCGGGTCGTGAGCCTGCAGCGACTCGGGACTATTCCTTCCATTGTAGAATAAATCATATCCTTTGATAAAATAATAACTGTTGCGCTAAAGCGACTTTGAAAACTCAATAATACCGGTTGCTAATAACCATAAAAATCCAGCCATGTTGGCTATTCAAGATAATATAATCCGATATGAAAAATTCATCCAATATCATAATGAAAATTCAGCCAAATTTGGCTATTTGAATAATATAACCCAATCATTTATAAGCGCATGATTCCAATGGCGCAATCCAAATATATACTAGCGACGTATAGTCCAAAGCCAGGCCGGTTTAATAAACTCCGGATAATTTCCCATCATATACTGGCGACTTATCGTCTTAAAGCCAGTCCGGTTTAATAAACACCGGATAATTTATCATCATGCTTTATTCAACCTGTCTCTGCATACAACAAGTTTAAAGTGTCCTGGCGGTTTTACCGTCGGACGGGTCATAATGCCCAACATATAACCCAGGTTTATAACCAAGGCTGCACTTAAGAATAATCAATGAAATATATCATACCTGTGATATTGAATCACATCATTGGCTTACCAATTTTTTGTAGTAAGAGTAATAACCCCAATCTTGAGTAATGATAACTCCTTTCATACTGTGCCGGTTGATGATAAACCGTACCGGGTTGTGATAAACACCGGTTTAACCATATATAATACTGGCGACTCGTAGTCAAACCAGACCGGGCTGATAGTCTCCGGATTATAACTTGATCCTGTATTGACAACTTGTAATTGAAAGTCAAGCCGGGTTGATAAACACCGGTTTACTCCATAATAGGATGGTAACAGAAAATCAAACCGGGTAGATGGCCTCCGGATTAAAGGGGAATCAAACCCATCAGCTGAATCGGAAAAAAGGTGTTTGTCGACATAAAAGAAATCCAACAAAAGCAAAGAACGAACAAACCATGAAAACAACATGGAAGCAAAGGCAATGATAAAAACCATTTGCAAAAATATGCTATACTGAGCTGTTTAGATGGTATTACCATGGTCGGACAGGATCAAGGCCCCCAATAGGAGTGACAATGATTCAAGTCAGCCAGGTCCCCAAATGACTCGTGGCATATATGCCAGATCAAGAGGCGTGACAATGGTTCGGGTTCGACCATGCCCCCAAGTGATTTTGTGGCCTTAGGCCGACCAAGAGGCGTGACTGGTTCAGACTTGACCATGTCCCCAAATGATCTGGTGGATGTCGCCTATCAAAGGGTGTTCGTTGGTTCGGACACGACCAAGGCCCCCAGTGATATATGAAAAACAAATGTCAAGGGGTAAACCGGAGGCCGCTTTAAACAGAACCACTCCGTGTAACCTCGCATGATAAGAAAGACAGAGACCCCGCTTTATGAAGCAGAAGCCCCCATGTGATCAATAATATGTTAGGCCAATAAGGCAGGATACCCATGTTTGAACCGCGCATCATGGCAGCAGGTCCTCTTCGATAATTTTTAACCTTTTTGCAAGAGATAAATTCTTCTTGAACCGGATATTGAGAGCTTCAAAGCTTTGTGGGAGACATCTTCCCCTTGAGCCGGATATTAAACCGGAATCCTTCTTTTTAAGCCGGAAATTTTCTAACGGCCTTTAAATTTGCACCAATATGGCGGTTTAGGGTCCTGCATTAGACAACTTTGCAAACCGGAGTAATTGCTGTTTTTAAAGAACGCAATATATAAAATATATTGGATGGATTTCACCTGATATATCATGCCAGGGGTTATCCACCATGGAGTTGATGATCACCATGATGAAGCTGAAATTAATCACGGCCAAGTCGGCCACGACATTGTAAACCGGTACGGACGAGCGAGCCAATCACAGGCGCAGTCCCGGCTAGTTGATGTAGATCAGGTCACGATAGATGGATGACGAAAAGCGGCCGCGAAATTCGGGCACAGCAGCGGTAGTCGGTGAAGGTGCGAGAGTCCACCACGACATTTAAACCGGTGCGAGCCTCCTGTCCATTGTACAACGCCACTTTTGTAGTGGACTTTGTCCTGCATAAAATATATTGAAAGACAGAGTAACTGTTTTCAAACAAATTAATATGCGCTAATCAAATATAAAAAAGATAGCACCTGGCGACTTGTCAGACAAACGCGGGCATTGACAGTGGACGATATAGTCAGACGAAAAAGTGTTCTCAGGTATACTTTGAACGTTGTCTGATCTTTTGATATCGCCGGACACGATTTGACAACCGCATTGAGTAATGTTTCCTGGATTGCTTTTGCATGCACACAGATTCATTGTCCCGTCCCTTATATAGATGATTTAGTCTTGGACCCTGGTTTAGCTTATGCCCTTAAAGTAACACTCCGGCATGCTGCATCGAAGGCTGTTCCATCTCCGGAGCTGCTAGTTTATTTTCTTCAAGCACTGCAGGAAAAACTGACGGACGATAGCCATTTTATTGTTGTCTGCTATATTACCGAGACAAGCACAAGTAAACTATATTTCCAGTATGCTGCTCCGATTTGCAAAACTTCATCAGGCTTTATCTGTGACCCTTATGTCATGAAAACAGGAAAGACACTCCAATCAGCCCCCAGTTGATGCAACTGTGTTTTGGACCCTCTGTTAAACATCTTGTATATGACTTTTACTTCCTCCATGCTGCTTCAGCTAAATCCAGAAACAACGTTGTCTTCATAACTAGTACTAGCTAGCAAACACAACCAGCACTCGCATCAGAGAAATTAAAAGCGCATGTGCTTCTCCCTCGACTCTACTCCGTTTCAACATCGTTTGCAATCTTTTCACGGCCACAACTGGTCTCGGCAACGGCGGGTCACGACAGTAGCGGGTCGACGGTCCCCGGCAACCTGGCGTGCGGCAAAGGCGGACCGCAGTGGCAACGGGAAGGCAAGCATCAGCTGCTCGGCAGCGCCGGACTTCGACAAATACAGAGAGCAGCAGCGGCTCAGCCGCACGGCTGCGGCCATAGCTGCAACCACCATGGCTGCAAACGGCGAGTGAAGCAGGCGGCGGCACGGGGCACGACCGCTGACCACCAGCAGCGCCGGCCCATCGGACGATTGTAGGGGCGGCGGTTCAGGCACAGCAAAGGCGGCTCGGCGAGGCGCAACCACACGACAGAGGCGAGGCCGGCGGAGGCGGAAACCGCGGCGGCGGCGGCTCAGGCACAGCAAAGGCGGCTCGGCGAGGCGCAACCACACGACAGAGGCGAGGCCGGCGGAGGCGGAAACCGCGGCGGCGGCGGCTCAGTGCCACGCCGACGGGGGCGGCTCGGAGACAGTGGCGGGAGACTTGCAGGCGGGTCAACGGAGGCAAAGGCAAAGCCGGTGAAGCTCAGCTGCCCAAGACGCAGGCACAGCTGGTTAGGTGTGACAGCCTGAGGCGGCGGCGAATCAGTTTCGCAGGCAATAGCAAGCCATGGCCGAGTCCTCCTCCAAGTCGTGGAGAGGTTTGACCAATCGGGTCCTCCTCCAGGTCGTGGCCCCTTTTTTTTTCAATGATATATGTATGTACTAATCCTGTACTTGATATCCATATAACATTCCTCAATTGCGGAATTAACCGTGTCTCAATGATGGATTTCTTTGTATATCCTCTTTTGGACTTTTTGTCACCATCGGGAGCAACTTCAACTCTTGATTTGTTTTTTTACTCATGTGGACTAGCAACAGTAAACTACCTCGGGACTGGATGCAGACTCTGATGCTTAATACGAGTAGTGCTGGTTGCTGCCTCTAGACTTGATTTTGCAGACAGCAAAAAAACAGCAGCCAGATCTCGCGGATCGGACCCGAGCGGCCGTATCCGATAAAACTTATATCTTCGGCAGCTAGCGATGACCAAACAGATCGAATCCGTGTGAACTTTGGTTACGGCGACTTGCGCTTCTGATCGGAATAAATCTCGCCGCTTACCACGTTCCGACTGTTTGCCATGGAGACGATGTAGATTCTTCAAACCGGTTCTTCTTCATCCGGAAAATCACGAATTTCTTAATCCCTTCGAGAGATCCCTCCAAGAACTCAACACCACTGTGCGCGGGCCCCACGGTGGGCGTCAACTGTCGTGGATTTGTCACGGCAGATGTCCTTAGTGTCAGGACTTAGTCGCGAGGCCAACGCACCTATGTGGTAGCTTGAGAGGGGTTGAGTGGGACGAGAGACGCAGGGCGGATCAACACGCAAGACAAGGGTTTAGACAGCTTCGGGCCCCGGGAAACATCATCCGGTAAAAACCCTACATGCTGTTTGAGGCTAGGTCTCATTATCATCACGAGGGAGTCGCCGTAAACCGGCTCTCCTCTTTGTGTCTAGCCCTAAGATTGTTTCTTCTTGCTTGTAGCTTGTCCCTCTTTGGGGAGCCCTGCCCCTCCTTATATATGTTGAAGGGGCGGGTTACATGTGGAGTCCTATTAGGATTAGGACTAGTCTATCTCTAATACAAACCGGATACAAGTCCGGGTCTTCCTTGTAAAGTAAATATTCCTCACGCCTTTTCTCTTAAACCGGCCCACCATAGCATGATCCGGCCTTCCATAAACCGCCCGTTGGGCCACCGGGTCTTGTCGCTCCTCTGACCCGCCCGCCGGGTTACTAATGAACCGCCAAGACCGGGCGGGTAGCCGGTGAACCGCCAATCTCCGGGCGGGTTACCAGTGAGTCATCCCGTCCGGCCGGTTTACGCCACGGGGTATATCCCCGACATGCACCGTCTTGAATCAACCCCGCACTACTAGGGAAAACCTTATACACAGGAGCTTACTAGTAGCTCTTTTTAAAAGGCAAAGCTGCTACTAGATATTAGTAGCACTCGGCAGAAGCAAGCGCTGCTACTATGATCTTATCAGTAGCGCTCTGGTTACAAAAGACGCTACTACTATGTCTGCCAGACCGTTGGCGGCAGGCCAGGCATACAAGTACCGCTCGTTTGCAAAAAGCGCTACTGCTATTGCTAAATTGACCAAAAATTTATTCAAAAATAGTTGACAACTAATTTCTACTGACAGCTTATTTTCATTCAAGCAAACCTGTCCGGTGCTTGGTAGACATTACCTACTACTGTCCTGGGGTTGAACTGAACTGCGAGGAGATAAGTCATTATGTTTCATGACTTTAGGATCTTCATACTGTGAAGACAAATTATTTTCCTGGATTTGAAAATCTTAGTACTGAAAACGTGCGACCAATAGTGTTCGTACTGAACTACGGTCACATCTATTTAGGAAAGATGGTAAGATTTTTACTATGTTTCCTATGTGCATCTTTTCCATACATTATTTTTAAGCTAAACTTCATTGTTAAGTATGTTACTACGATATTCTTCAACAGGGACTCTCGATGATAGTTGTGCCTCAGTGGATCGAGGCTAAAGGTCTCATCTCCATGGTTAGCATACGGCCAAGAAATCCTACAATGCACATCACTGCAGTCAGGAATACTAAAAGAGAGCAAGTCTTAATAGTCAAAGACTGGAACAAAATTGTGAATGATCGCAGAGAAGTACTAGGGGGCAGCAATCAGAAGCGCAGCCCACAATTAGGAGACAGATTCATTTGCATTCTCCAATATGATGAAGCAAGAGTGTTACACATGTTCTATGCTATTTTACCTGACAGAGAGCAACATGAGTGATTAGTTAGCTAGAATGAGTTTGAAGATGATGATGTGCTACACTATGACTATGATGATTAAATAGCTAGTGTTGGTGATAATGACTATGATGATTATTATTAGCTAGTGTTGGTGGTGATTAGATAGTTACCGTACCTAGTGTTGGTGGTGATTAGCTAGCTAGAATGAGTTTGAAAATAATGATGTGCTACACTATGACTATGACTGGTGGTAATGACTATGATGATGATTAGTTAGTATATACAACAGTGAATTAAATGAATGTTGATTAGGTTTAAGTGGAGGCAACATGTAGTGGTGCATGTTGAAAGTATACTAAATACTAACTAATCACGGTGATAAAATCATATGATGAAAATACTGTATATAAAACCTATACAAATATAGCGAAAATAAGCTGCAATTTAAAAAATACAGGAAAAATAAGCAATGGCACTTTTTAAAATAAACGCTACTTCTACTTACTACTATCAGCAGCGCTTTTCAAGCAACCGCGCTACTGCTAACTAGATATAGCAGTAGCGCTAAGAAAACAGCGCTACTCCTACATATTAGCTGTAGCGCGATAGCAGTAGCGCTGTACGTCGAAGCATATTTCAAGCGCTACTACTAGGATTTTCCCTAGTAGTGCCGCGCCATAGCCTTGTCGAAGCCACACAAGCACTCAGGCCCGTGCCACGTGTTTCCACGCCCAGAAATCAGTCACCATCAGCATCACGCTCTTACGTCGTCGTCGCTGATCCCACCACCGTCTTCTATACCAGCCGACTTGTGTTGATTCCGTCAGACTATTTAGTCCAACCCAGACTCACAAATCATTCCACGAATTTCCATCCATCACATGATAATTCTATCTTAGCTGAATTAACATCCCGCAACGCCTTCAAGCATCCCGATTGTGCCAACAATTTTTTACCCTTGTCTGCCATAACCCAAAGATTCCAGTTCCGTTGAACTTCTCCACCTTAAATCTGGTACCCGTTGACGTCATGATTCTTTGTACGGCTGACTCTGTGAAACATAATAATCAAGCTTCCCACACGATGGCCAAGTACTGTCGTACACATACTGTTAGAATAAATCCGAGGTACACGGTCGATCCACCGAGGAACAAGCAATCACAGACAACGACGACACCGAGATTTGTTAACGAGGTTCGACGAACTCGCCTACTCCCCGGGGCAATGACTACGGGCGCTCCTCCCCGAGATACCGCAACACCGGCCACCCGGGCACCGGCACGAGCCGTCGGCACCCCCTTGCGAGCCTGTCGCTATCTAGTCGTCATGGGTTACAACGTGGGGTGCCTCCTCATATATAAGAGGCCAAGGGTACAACGTGTCCGACTCCGACACTACAAGTATCCTACCCACATTACAACACCAAGTCCAAGCGTAACCCAACTAGTACAAAATATTCGACACAAACACAACAAACTCCACCTTGGCGAATATTCTCTACCACCTTGAATTTGTCCATGCGTCAAACTTTCATGTACTCCGGACTTGTGTTGTCTTCTTCGTAGCTTACTGAGAGCAACTCGACGAGTCTGACCCTGACCCGCCGCCGCCGTGAGACCCCGCTGCTACTTCCGCAACTCCAGTCTTCGTGACTCCACCTGCAATAGTGCTCCCTTGCAACTTGTAAAGATGCGAAGCCGTCCTCTCTCCAATCATCACGGTCACCTCATCTTCTATGATTCTCATGGTCTTCTTATCCCGATCACAACGGAATACCATACCATCATCATGAAGAACACCAAGCGAAATTAGATTCCTCCTTAGCCCTGGCACATGCCTGACTGCCCGAAGCATCCGCTCAACTCCGTCAAACATCTTGATTTTGATGTCACCTACTCCAGCAACACGATAACTTGTGTCATCGCCCACATAGGCTAAACCAAACTCACCAGACTTGTACGAAGAGAACCACTCCCTGTTGGGTGTCGCATGAAAAGAGCAAGCTGAATCCAACATCCACGCTTCACCTTTGGTTGACCGCCTGTCTGATACTATGAGAACATCACTACTGCTGTCTGAGTCATCACCATGAGTTGCCTTATTAGCACTTGCCCCACTATTGAGTTCTGGACAGTCCTTTCTCATATGTCCCCACTGCTTACACTTGTGACACTTTATATTCTTTTTCTTTTTCTTGTTCTTCCCAGCCTCATATCCCTTCCGCCACTGCTCACCCTTGACTAGCAAACCTTCACCATGAGAGACTTCCACCGTGTTCTTCTTTCTCATATCATAAGATAGCAATGCCGCAGTAATATCCTCATTCTTGACGGTCTCCTTGCCGTGCATCAAAGTAGTGATCAAATGGTCATAGGATGATGGCAATGAACAAAGAAGAAGAATTGCCCTATCCTCGTCGTCAACCGTCGCACCCAAGCGTGCTAGATCCGTCACGACTTGATTAAAGGCGTTCATATACTCCACAAGATCCGACCCCTCCTACATCCTCATCCCATATAACTTTTGCTTCAGATACACCTTGGTCGTCGCAGTCTTGGACATAAACTGACTTTCCAGCTTCTCCCAGATCTTCCTCGGCGAATTCTCATCCATCACATGATAAATAACCTGGTCCGACAGACACAACCATATAGTCCCGGCTGCTTTCAACTGTAACCCCTGCCAGTCATCAGCCTCCATCTTAGCTGGCTTGGCTTCCTGCAACAACACCTTCAAGCATCCCTGTTGTGCCAACAAATCTTTCACCCTTGTCTGCCATAACCCAAAGCTTCCAGTTCGTTGAACTTCTCCACCTCAAACCTGGTACCCGATGGCGCCATGGTTCTTTGTACGGCTGACCTTGTGAAAAATAACCGAACAGTCTTCCCGTGATCCCCAAGTACAAGAACAGAACCTCTGTCTACTACTAGCAATCTAGCTAGTTGGTCTTCACGTGAAGTGCTCCTGTCTTGGCCCAACTTCCCGGATGCTAGCGAACTTGCTTTGCCTAAGCCCTTGCTTTCCAATGGATGCAACCAACGATGGCTTTTTCTTCCGCTGAATCTCGATCTACCTCTTTGCGTCCAGCCACTGCTGCTTTTAACATGTGCATGCACGGGTGCAGCTGTCTGGCTCGAAGACGTACGACTTCTTCCAGGACTCGGTCCCTTTTGTTTCCAAAACAATCTCGGTAGCTTATGGCCTGCACGCAACGCGTTGGACTGCTACACGCCTGGCTCAAGCCCGTGCGCACGTCTTGGAGTCCCTGGGCCGCACGCGCGCGCCCGACTCGGTCGGCTCGGCTAGATTCACTGGCCTCACACGCGTCTATGCCTTGGACTTCCATCGCTGCACGGCTGCACGCCTTTCCTGTCCGAGCCGCTGCTGCTGCCTCCGCGTGATGCTTTCCGATCTCGGCGAGATCCCATCGAATAAGTCGAACCGTGGTATACGCAACGAGCTCAACAATGGCCTTCCTCTGGATCAACGCACAACAACCTCTTCGTAACCTTGCTCTGATACCAATTGTTAGAATAAATCCGAGGTACGCGGTCGATCCACCGAGGAACAAGCAATCACAGACAACGACGACACCGAAATTTATTAACGAGGTTCGGCGAACTCGCCTACTCCCCGAGGCAATGACTACGGGCGCTCCTCCCCGAGATACTGCAACACCGGCCACCCGGGCGCCGGCACAAGCCGCCGGCACCCCCTTGCGAGCCTGTCGCTATCTAGTCGTCATGGGTTACAACGTGGGGTGCCTCCTCATATATAAGAGGCCAAGGGTACAATGTGTCCGACTCCAACACTACAAGTATCCTACCCACACTACAACACCAAGTCCAAGCGTAACCCAACTAGTACAAAATATTCGACACAAACACAACACATACAGAACCTGATTGGTCCATGTACTACTAGCCTTTGCTTCCGTGAACTTGCCTCCTTGGCTTCAACTTCTTATGCTAGCTAATTGCTTTGCCAATGTCCCAGCTAGTATGTATCGCTCGATGGATTTCCGTTCTGCCGGTTGATCTGCTTCGTCTCTGTCTCGTCCTATGTCTCTTGTACAGCTGCCTGCACCGGCCATTCAAGCGAGCATGCAAGACTCCGTTCATGAGGCGACTTTCTTCCGGGACCCGGTCCCGTTTTGGTCTCCAAACAAATCTCCTGAGTCGATCGGACCTGCACCGCAGCCCTGCCATGTAGCACGCTGCCACACGCACCAGCTAGCCCGGCTAGGCCAGCCCACACCATGCACTAGTAGAAAAACCGCTACTAATGGTGCACCTAATTTGGCCATTAATGGCGCATCACTGGTGCGCCATTACTAGCACGCCATTAGTATCTGGTATACTAATGGCGCATTAGTATAGGCTACGGTGCGCCATTAGTATGCCTCCCAGGGCCATGTATATCCAGGTGCTTTGGCATACTAATGGCGCACGACCACGAGATGCGCCATTAGTAACCATGGCATACTAATGGCGCACTGACCAGTGATGCGCCATTAGTATGCTTTGTCATACTAATGACGCACTGTCATGTGATGCGCCATTAGTATGAATATTAGGTTTTTTTTATTTTCTGTTTTTTGCACAGGTTACAAAATGTATAATTTGACAAAATATAGACAGCACACATCAACAACAGATTCATCGAATACAATAGAAGATTAGTCTTTGAATACAATTCATCATATTAGTCTCCGAATACAATTCATCATATTAGTCTCAGAATTGAAAAGACCGAACAAAGATAGAACATTATATTACAAGTCTCGAGACCGCGAGTAGCGAGTTTGTCTTCACATTACAAGTCAATATCGATCATCTAAACTACCATCACATAGAAGAGAGCTGCGGTCATCACGATGAGCATCATCACGATGAAACTCGTCTTCATCCGGTTCCTCCAACGCTCCCTCCCCTCTCCCGCTAGATAGCGGGCGTATCTAGATTCGGCCTCGGCCCTAGTGGTGTACCCTTTGTAACTGTTACCGCTGAATCGGTGAACCTGTCTCCGACACTCCTCCCAGTCATCGTAGACTCCGGGAACCTTACCCTTGTACACGACATACATCGGCATCACTATGCACTAGCCAAACGAAACGTTAGTATCAATTCACAGACAATACATAAGCAATATATAAGTATGCAACAGAACGATCGGAAGAGAAAAGCAAGACATTAATAGCATCGATTACATCTAAGTTGAACGACTCTCGAAACCAAAGAGACATACTATAAGTTCATTAAAGTTTAATTACAACATGAGCCAATCGATGTTTCAGAACTAGACACAGCATCACTGCTTTCGACTCGACTCAAGGGACCGGAGCGTGGATGAAGCCGCCGTCTATCGTGGGAGTCATGAAATAACGGTCGTTGTCAGCCTGCATTTGTAGCATTGTGTCGATGTCACTGTTGGACGGTTGATTTCTGAGGTAGAACTGCCCCGAGGTACGAAGGACATCTTGATGGATGATTTCCGCAAACTCCGACTGGATGTGAAAGAATTCTTGTCGGAGGTCCGCGTCCTGGATTGCCGACACGCTGGCGGCCCAATCTTTGAGTTTACTCGGTAGCAGAAGTTGATGATGGTCCCGTACGATCGCCCGCATGTGATGGATGGCGTAGTAGGCATCCTTCTGACCTCCAGGCGGCTGCTTGACGCAGCAGAACGTCGTATTGTGGGAGAACACGTACTTGCCGTACTTACGAATAGGCCTGGTGAAGGTGCCTCCAGATTTGGCGTAGCCGGGGAGAACATCATCAAGAACCTTCTTGACATTTGTGTAGTCTACGTTCGACTGACGGTCTGGGTCGAAATACGTGGCCAGGGACTATTTGGGGCTTAGGAGGATGAGCGTGCAACGTGTGTCACTGCAGAAAACACGGAATGTTAAAAGAAAAACGATCGAAATGTAAGAATTCATATGTTACGGGCCGATTGAGGGGAGGACTTACTCGGGAAAGTAAGGCACGAGGAAGTTATCCTTATCTTGGTTTGCCAGAATGACGCCTTCGAGGTAAGAACTCGCGACTTGCCGGTCCCCAGCGCTGCCCAAGATCTTGGCACGCATGTAGAAGGGGTCGACTATCACGATGTCCGGGGTCTTGTCGCAAATGATCCGCATCTCCATACTCAGCGAAAATAGCCGAACGAAGGTGTAGTGCAGCGGATGAAGGTTCAACATAGCGTGGATGTCATCAAAACGCAGGATGATCGTACGCCCGATGGAGTTATCCACAAAGCCCTTGCCCTCTGGCACCTTGGCCACGAAAACTGGGTATGCCACATCCTTCTCCCTGAGACGCCGCTTCTCCAAAGAAAGAACACTGTCATGCAGACTCCGCATAGCACCGGTTGCAGCATTGAGCATATTTGTCGGTAGCATCGCCCTACCCGCCACATGCACCCTCCTCGAGATATCCTGCGGTGAAGGTGGCCCGTCCTGAGCACGGATCGTACTCTGTGCTGGCTGGCTCGCACCCTTCTTAGTCTTTCTTTTGCGTGCCTTCTTCTTCTCCTATAATGGGACCGAGTTTTGCTCACAGACCGCCTTCTTGAGTGTGTTGGGGCTGATAATATTTCGCACCTCGCCTATCTGAGGCTCGGTGAAGTCGGCAGCTGGAGGCGTCTCCTGAGAGCTGAACGCCAGACGGCGCCTGTTGCAACTTGGCTTCTCCGCGGTACGAGCTAGATCGCACACGTCTTTTGTTGGGTTTGGTTCTCATGAAGTCGCCATCGTACCCATGATCGGCAAAGTACTGATCGACGTTGCCAAATGTATCATCGTCGTCGTCGTCGTTCTGATCCTGTGCCATATGCATGTTTGGATCCAGTGGCATAGGGATGTCCGGCACCGTTGCGGCGGTCTTGCCATGGGGCCGACTTGGCGCCGGCACGACTGGTGGTGTTATCTTTGGGGTGGTGTCCCCCGCCCCAAACGAATCTGGCTCTTCGGCCAAAGCAGGGGCCAGCTCAAGCATGCGCTGAGGGTCATCACGTCATCATCGTCGGCCCCGACGGGTCGATTCGGAGGTAATAACTCGTCGCAGCCTGGCAGCACCCGAACCAATTGAACCCTAAACAAGTTGGGTGGCATCTGGGTACCGTGGAACAAGGGGTTGCCCGGTTGAACTATTTTGCCATTGGCGACATCGACCAACTCGTTGTTCACGAAGTGGAGGAGAGTGCACGGAACGTCGGCGGCGCCCTGAGAAAACATGTAGGGCGTCAGGGATGCCCAGTCAAAGGCAAGGAGATGAAGTCCTCGGCCGAGAGAGGCTTAATTAGTTACCGTGATGATGGCGTCGAGCTCGGCTAATGTAGAGGCACCGCCAACGGCGGGCGTGCAGTTGACGGAGGGGCCGCTTGCTGCAGAGGTGCCGGCCGGCGTACACCCGGGTGCATTAAGCTCCCGTGCCGGCGTCGGAGACACCAATGCCGCCTCCGCCGGAGGCACCAATGGCCCCGCTATCGCATTATGCGAGTTGCTAGCCGTGAAGCTAGGAATCGGGGCGGCCCCTGTTGGCCGCCCGCAATCCACGCACTTAACCCCGAGATCAAGGTAGGCACAATGGCGGTGATCGTCGCTCCGAGTCGTTGTCCCACTTGGTCTTGGACAATCTCCGGAATCCGCGCCACCTGTGCCTTGAGTTCTTGAACCTCTCGCGCCTGGCTTTCCGAGCTGGTCTTTTTCTCCTTCCGCACACCAGCGGTATAGTATGACCCCCATTTTGTGGACAAGCCTTTGCCGGCCACACGACCAGCTGACGTCGGCTTACTGAGCTTATCCTTGTTCTTCATTACATTCAACCCCCTATTTAGAGTGGTGTCCCAGGGGTTGCTCTTACTCGACCCCGCGCTACTGCTTTCAGTCGCCTGCGGAAGGAATGTGAACCATTTAGAAATTTGGCTTCATTAATTAGAATGCAACCATATGGAGCTAATTACGTGGGGGTGTATTCCTTACCAGAACAAGCTCAAGCCGCCTGGTCTTCGGATCCGTGGTAAGCTCCTTTGTTTTCGGGTCCTTCTTGTACCGGGCCCTGACAAAGTTCCTGGTCTGCTTGTCACCGTATTTATCGAAGAGGGGCGGTAGGCCTTGCTCGGCACAGTCCGCCTCCTCCTTGTCCCATATAGGCTCCGCCACTCTGTAACCGCCGGGACCGAGTGTGTGTTCCCCTATGTTCAGCTCCCGCATTTGTTTCCCCCACTCACTTGATTGGGAGTTTGCGGTGCTCGAGCAATTGATCTTGAAGTCGTTGTAGTCATCTTTGGTGATCGAAGGATTTTTCTCCTTGATCTTCTCATAACTCTCACCTTTCTCGATCATTCTCTTCACATTGCTTTTCCAAGTAGACAGAGCCTTGCTCATCTTCGTGAGGGCAGCATTGTTCACTTTATTCCCATTGAGGCTTGTGTTTTCGAAAGCAGCAGGGAACTTGTATCGTTCGTGCAGCTTCGTGAAGAGGAGGTTGCGCAAATTCCCTCGGTCAGGATGCCTCAGGTTCTCGGTGTTGATCGAGACGGTGCTCCGGAGAATGCACCCAAGCTGAAGCGAGTACCCCTTGACTATTCGTTCAGGCGCCGTTGGATTCCCGTCGGAGTCCACTTCAGTAACTTCCTCCTTGAGGGTGCGGAGCACGGTCGGGCGCCGGTCCTTCCGTTGCCTCTTCTGTTGGCTGCCATCTATGCGTGCGCCGCCATTATCAGTGGTGGCATCCTCGGCAGCACCATCAGTGGTGGCATCAGTGTGGTCATCCTTGGCGGCACCATCAGTGGTCTCAGGATCGGTGGGGAAGGCAGCGGCCTCATACAAGTGAGGTTGTTCCTCCATCTCCTGGGACAGCTCCCAGAATGCCTTGCCGCCTGAACCCCCGGCCTCATCGTTGTGGGCCATGTTTCTCTCTAAATAGAAACAAAGCTTGGTCAAAAAGTTGGTTATTGTCAAGGAACAAGATCATGGTCTCATCATTTAGGGTTTGTCGACACCGAGGCATCCTAAAATCTAAGCTTTTATCATTGAGGGTTTTTCGACGCCGAGGCACCCTAAAAGCCTAACCTTTCATCATTTCGGTTTTTATCGACACCGAGGCACCCTAAAAGCCATGCATTAGTCACAAGTACGCCGGGGCACTTGATCCTACTTAATTAACTACTAAGATACCCCGGCCCATGCATTAGTCACAAGTACCACATATGTCCTATTTTTAGCAAAGTCATGCTAAAATTCACGGAAAATTTCAGCATGACCTTTACTGAAAATAGGACATATGGAGTACCCGAATTTGCCGGAACGGAAGTTAATCGACATTCCGGCAAACTCAAGGACCTCTCGGGGTACCTGCAAAATCATCACGACACGATGGTCGGAGAAAAAACCCAGCAAACTAGCACCACAATGTGCCTCTACTTTCATATGGATGAAAAGGCCACAATGTGCCTCTACTAGCACCACAATCTTAGTTAACTTCTGGGGACATCAGAAAGTTAACATCCGCCTGATTATTATGAGGACTTCACTGCCACTGTTTACTCAAACTTAAGTTAGTAATTAAAAATATAAAATAGGATAACCCAGTGACAGGACTGTTGGTTGATGTCACAAAAAAGTTGCTAATCTCAACATGTTCTACAGTTGTTAAAATTATCTTACAGTATTTAGAACAAACTAACACCACAGAGTCTACCAATTCAGGTAGAAGCCATCATTCATTACAAATTTGAATATATGATATTCCAGAAAATAATCTGTCTACAAAATGAGATACATTCCGTTTGAACTACCAAAACTGTAACCAACGTTATTACCTAATTATGAAAAAAGTGCAGTACATATAAATTATTTCATCACTGAGAGGAGATAACCAAAAGTTTCCAAGCAATATGATTAAGAAAATGGGATTTAGGCATCCAAATGCCACAAAAGACCAAATCACATTTTTAAACCAAGTTACACAAAGAAAATGCACCTAAGCACCAAGAGGAACTGTTACAACTCCATAAGGTATATCCAAGTCACTGCTACTCATATTCAAAAAACCTAACTCTAATATAACCAGAAAGATTGTAAAACATTATATCTCCCTGCTGACACGAACTGAAAGTGTAACAAAAATACCATCTTCTTTTGTTGATGCGTTGGTGTTTTAGAGTAGAGGTAAGAAAACCGGAGACCATATATGTAGTTTCTAACATATGCAAGATTACTTAAAAATTGGAGAGCCATGTCGTTTCTACTGGACCTAAATATAGCTAGCTGCTGGTGTTGAACAATAAACAGCCACACCACACACTAAGACAAGTAACTGAAATGACTCTCTTTGTATTGTAGTAGAAGAAGAAACAAGAGAGAGATGCAAGATAGTAGTATATATAGGTGAGTCAACCTATTATTCTAGGCAGCTGCCTTGCTAGTGATTCGGTGTCGTCGCAACTGGATCCCTCCCACTCGACCTGCGATCTTCTACAAGGAAAAAGTAGCAGCTCAGTCAACCACCATATAATTATACAAGGAAAAAATGCTACTTGGCACAAGTGTAAACGAGAAGCTTGAGGTAGCAGCAGATTGAAGTGATAAAGTGCAAAGGAGAAGCTTGAGCTAGTAAACAATTTCTGAATGTTATAAAGTGGGGAAAGTAAAATAAAATTCATGACTAGTCATGGCACTAGAAAAGAGATGAGATTTCACAAAACCAGAGCCAAGCATAGTCCAGAATGTCAAATTTTCAGTTAGTTAATTATTACAGTCCTTTGCTAAAAGAGATGATCCGTCCAAGAAATTTAATACTAGATGCATGCAGTCTGTTGAGGATCTTTTAGTGAATGACTAACAACAAGTAGCCGAGCTTGCCCAAGAAAGATTAGATTCAGAAGTGCTGGCTGCTGCTAGTGAATGGAGCTGACAGTTATACAGTGTCAATTGACAGTAAGTAGAGAGAGATGATCAAACGTTTGTGCTGAATAGTAGTGGCAGTGTAATGTTAACTAAATACAGTTGGCAGTGTATATAGTGTTAATTGACAGTGGCTTGTCCTGGATAAAGGACAATCCCTAGGAGTACTCTGCTGATCATCTGAAACTAATCTGGGAGAGGATTTTAGAGATTGGACCAAAGCTGGGAGAGCAAACCTATAGTTTTAAAATGGTACTGCATGCAGATACTTATAGATCCCGATTACAGACGACACGACAAAAGTACAAACTTACTCGCAAAAGTAAGAGTTCCTGAAAGAAATCATGCATATAAATTTTGCGAAAAAACACAAATTAGCACTTTTGATCACAAAAATTTGCACATAAATGCTAACAACAGCCTATGTACATGAGCGACTCTTCTTAGAAAATGTTGAAAGTTTAAAATAAACACAGTTCTCAGATTTTTCTAAACTGTCCAAACCAGATTGGGTTCAGCAAATCCATGTCGAGCACTCTGCCCTGCAGCATACTCAATCATTTTCGAGGTGTGTGATATAAAACTTGAGAATTGCATTAGCAGCTCTATGCCATAATGGACATTTATATCTTACTGAAGCCTCAGTTATACCAGCACAGCAAGCAATTACCTAGCAATGGGCACTAATAAGATCCGAATACTTGACGGGTGAACGCATAAAAACAACAACTCAAAAGGCAATTCGTTTTTCCATGAAGAATGGGCAATATTAACTAGCTATCAGACATCTGAAACACAACCATATCTTCTATATATTATAGGTAAAAAACATAAAGAAATGTGTGGTCATGATTTTGAGTAAAAGATCTTATCTAAGAAGGAAAATCGGTGAATATCAAAAGAGTTGCAATGATCACCGTTGTATTGCACTCTGACCAAACATATGCATATTTCGCCTCTGCCTTCCATTTTCCACTAGTGAGCCTCAAGTATCAGTATTCAGTGGTAACTAGTAGGCTATATAGTTGATACTTGATTTGTTGATGTAGCAAACAAGATGGAGGCAAAAATTTAGGTGAGTTGTGACATAGTATATTTTACTCATCAACAAACTGGCCCTGAAGGTCCATGGACATCTAGTCACTGTATTGTTGGATGCTAATAACTTTAGCGATTTGCAGTTGCATGAATCGGGGATCAACTACAAACATATTGAGTGGTTGTAACTTTAGTTGCTAGTGATCACATAAGTGGATTCGCTCGCAGGCAACGAAGGAGGGAAGGGAGGGGCAGAGGGGCACCTTGGAGATGATGTCGGCTGCTCCGGCGAGAGTGGGGTGGGGTCGGAGGGGAGGAAGGGGAGGATGGGGAGAGGGAGGCGTCGGTGGTGTGGTGTGGACGGGGCGGCGCTGGTGTCGGGGCGGCGTCGAGGGTGGCGGGGCGGCGGCGTCGGGAGAGGAGAGGGGAAGGGGATCGCGGGCGAGGGCGAGGGAGAGAGAGGGGATCGATACGAAGTAGCTAGGGGCGGCACAATACTAATGGCGCACCACCCCTCGGTGCGCCATTAGTATTTTTTTTACTTTTGCCCGAGCCAACAGGTTATCTACCACCAGACCTGATACACATCAAGTCTTCTCTACTAGTTCGACTGGTCAGCAGCTAGTTCTCACACCAGGAGGTCCTGGGTTCGATTCCCAGGCTCCACTATTTTTTATGCATTTTAAATGCTGTTTGATACTTATTTGTGTTTAAATATGTTCAAACTTGTTTAAATCATAACAGTAATATTTTTTTTATAAGACAGTAATTATTTTTTTAAAAATATCATCAAACAGTAATGCATGCCGGTGGAGCAGGGGAGGGTGCGGGGGGTGCGGGGGGTCGGCAGCGGCGGTTGAGTAGGGGAGGGGTGCGGGGGGTCGGCGGCGGCGGTTGAGTAGGGGAATCGAGGGTGCGGGCGGTCGGCGGCGGCGGACGGTGGACCGGGTCTGGCGAGGTGGGATAGCGATCGAGATGGAGGGGGATCGAGATCGAGTGTCCATGAAATTAAAAAATATTCATGATAGTTCAAAAAGTGCCCATGAAAATATACAATCGAGAAATGAAGTCTACGATTTAAATACAATCGATCTTAGCTAGCTATCTCTTCACAATCTTCTCGCCCTTCTTTTTCGCAAATGGAGTTCTTCCATGGAACGGACGTCCTTTAGGTAGGGTGGTCCTGCTTCTTCTTGTGGTGTATGCTGCTACTTCATCATCGTCATGTTCGATCCTCGGGTCGCCGTACTTGTCGAAGTCTTGCTCATTGGCTACTCCATCCATTCCGATGATCTTCCTTTTGCCTCTCCTCACGACAACACGACTGGGCTTTGGGGGGTCGGTAATGAAGAAGCATTGGTCCACTTGGGAAGCCAATACCAATGGCTCATTTTTCGCGGTGACGTTTGCGCCCGCGGTCTTGGATTTGGCTTCGGGTATAACCATGGTGGTGAAATACCGGTCTTCTTTTATGACGTTCTTGGCCCATCTGACACGGAACATCGGGACCTTCTCTCCAGCGTAGCTCAGCTCCCAGATCTCCTCGATCCTTCCGTAGTATCTGTCCTTGTCGTTATCGGTGTAGGATTTCATCGTTACCCCGGAGTTTTGATAACCATCGCTCTTCATGTCCTTGGCCTCGGTGTAGAATGTGTAGCCGTTGATATCGTACGCCTCATAGGTCATCAGGTTGTGCTCGGCGCCCTGTGACAAGGCGAATATGAGTTGTTCTTCCGCGGAAGAATCCTCATGTAAAGGGTACGACAGAAGCTTCTGCTTGAACCAACGCGTGAAACATGAGTTGTGCTCTTTGAGCATATCTCCGTCCGTCCTCTGTTGGCCTCGGTCATTGTACGTCTTCTTAATAAAGGTTTTGTGCTGTACCACCCAAGGATCGACCACGTCTATGTGTTGTAGCGCGACTAGGTTTGCTCTTTCAAAGTCGGCGAGTCGACCATCGAAGTCGACATGCATTTCGCGGCGACCCTCACGGTAACCCCATCCAGCGAGCCTGCCGAGGTGCCTATTGACGGGCAGACCAACGGGGTTCTCGATGCCTAGATAATTCGTGCAGTAGGAGATGCACTCTTCGGTCAGAAAGCCCCTGGCTATGATTCCTTCTGGACGTGACATGTTGCGAACGTATCCTTTGATGACACCATTCATCCTTTCGAACGGCATCATGCTGTGCAGGAACGTCGGCCCGAGTTGGATGATATCCTCCACTATATGGACCAGCAGATGCACCATAATGTCGAAGAATGCGGGCGGGAAGTACATCTCAAGCTCGCATAGTATCACCACGATCTCTTCCTGTAGCCTTCTGAGTTGCCTCACGCCAATCGACTTCCGAGAGATGACGTCGAAGAAGTTGCATAGGCCAAATAGCGTTTCACGGACGTGCGTGTCCATGATCCCACGGATTGCAACTGGAAGTATCTGCGTCATCAGCACGTGACAGTCGTGAGACTCCATCCCGCTGAACTTCTGCTTCGCTGGGTCTAGGTATCTGCTTATCTTCCCCGCGTAACCGTAAGGAAGTTTTACTCCTAGGAGGCGGGTGAAAAACTGCTCGATCTCCTCCTGACTTAGAGTGAAGACGCTGGAGGGTAGTCATTTCCGGTCTTCTTGGCCTTTTTGCCTTTGCGACGACTTTTTGTGTCCTGCTTCACCTCATCATCATCATCATCATCATCATCATCATCATTAGCGTGAAGCTCCTGCCTGATGCCCATTGATTTCAAGTTTGCCCTTGCTTTCGGCCCATCTTTGGTCCTCTCTGGCATGTTGAGCAGGGTACCAAGCAGACTCTCACACACGTTCTTCGTGATATGCATGACATCAAGGCTGTGAGGCACACGGTGGATCTTCCAGTACGGCAAGTCCCAGAAAACAGACCTCGTTTTCCATACCTTCAGCAGCGGCTCTGGCACCTTTCGCTTCTTTCCCGGCTCTGGCGCCTTTTGCTTCTTTCCCGGCAGTGGGCAGTCTTTCCAATTTTTCAACAGCTTGTCTATTTCCTCGCCGCTCCTCGTACACGGGCGTTTTCGGGGTTCGGTTTTACCATCGAACAGATCCTTGCGTTTCCTCCACGGGTCATCGTCGCGAAGCCACCTTCGATGTCCCATGAACACGGTTTTCGAAGACCCGGGATCTTCGAAAATCCGTGTCATCCATGCACCTTACGCATCCAGAAAATCCGTGGACTACCTGCCCCGCGAGATATCCGTAACCGAGATAGTCGTGCACCGTCGTGAGCAGTGCGGCTCTCATAGGGAAATATTCTTTCTCTGCGGCGTCCCACGTATTGGCTGGCGTTTTCCACAGCGTGTCAAGCTCCTCTTTCAGCAGCCCCAGATACAGATTGATGTCGTTCCGTGGTTGTTTCGGCCCTTCAATTAGCATACTCATGTGAATGTACTTCCTCTTCATGCACAACCAGGGGGGAGGTTGTACATCCACACAAACACAGGCCAGGTGCTATGTGTGCTTCTCTGGCTGCCAAACGGATTGACTTCATCGGTGCTCGCGCCCAGCACGATGTTCCTTGGATCGTTCCCAAATTCCGAGTCTTCGAAGTTCAACGCTTGCCACTGGCTCGCATCCTTAGGGTGACTCAGCATCTTGTCTTTTTTATCTATATCCGGATCATTTGCGTCATCTTCTCGCTTCTTCTCCTCCCTATGCGCGTGCCAACGCAGGAGCTTTGCTACCTTAGGGTCCGCGAAATAGCGCTGCAGACGAGGAGTGATCGGAAAGTACCACACCACTTTTCGAGGAGCTTTCTTCCTCTTCTTGTATCGAGTGACGCCGCACACCGGACATATGGTAGACTCCGCGTGCTCGTCCCGATAAATGATGCAATTGTTCATGCACACATGGTATTTCACGTGCGGTAAATCGAGAGGACACACGATTTTCTTCGCCTCCTCCAAACTGGTCGGGCACTTGTTCCCCTTGGGAAGACGTTCGTGCCAGAATGACATGTTCTCGTCGAAGCATGCGTCGGTCATTTTGTGTTTTACCTTCATCTCCAGAGCCATGAGCGTTACTTTCAGGCGGGTATCCTCGGGCCTGCATCCTTCATACAATGGAGTAACCGCGTCTAACTCAAGTTGATCCATCTTGGCTTTCTCTCGGGCGGCAGCTCTGGCGTTATCCGTCTGCTTGAGAAGCAGCTCTTGAATATGAGGGTCCTGCACCCAGCCCATCGATGGTCCAGCGTCGTCTGCTCCGCCGGCATCATCATCTTCATGATCATGCCCGTCGCCTGCTCCGGCATCTTCCTCATCATCATGTCCTGCATCTTCTACATGATAACTGTGTACAGCATCACCGTCGTGATCATCTCCTGGGGATTCTTCGTCTTCTTGCCCGCCCGAGCCGCGGTGGTTGTCTTGCTGCCCTTCCTCATTTCTTGCCCGGCCCCCATGGACGACTTCGTAGTCATCTTCATCACCTTGCCACCGATAGCCATCCATGAAACCACGCAAGAGCAGGTGGTCCCGCACCTGCCCGGAATCCGGGTCCGCAATAAGGCTCTTCAGCTTGCATCTTCGACACGGACATCTTATATCCGTCTCGTTCTTTTGAAGCATCTCGGCCTTCGCGGACCTCAAAAACCTATTCACGATGCCTTCGGTCATCGTGCGGACCATGGTTGCCTGCGGGGTAGAGCAAAACGATATTTTAGAACCAAACAAAAATTTGGCATGACTTTCCCTAAAAATAGGACCAAAAGGAATGCTTAATGCCAAAATTCTCGCCGAAACGGAAATGAATCAACATTCCGGCAAAATATTGGCAACTATCGCATTTCAAATACCGGTACACCTCCAAACACAAACACATATGCAACACCACAAACATATGCAACACCACGAACATACATAGATCTAGCTAGGCCGTAAAAAGTGCATGTGCACATTGTTGTAGGGAGAACAACATAAATATAGCTTCCCCCCTTACTTACCTATTAAAACAAGGTAATTTAACCACTTAATTTGAATGAATCTATGGTGGAAATGAGGTGAAAAAGAGGAGGCACCCGAGACAAGGAGGAGGTGGAGAGAATGAAGTGGGGAGAAAGTGAGTGTGGGTAGGAGAGGCTGTCCAAAATATCTTGTTGCTGCCCACTTACTAATGGCGCACCACTTGCATGGTGCGCCATTAGTAGTTACAACTACTAATGGCGCACTTCATCTGGATGCGCCATTAGTATGTTTGGACAGGCGCACTAGTTCAAAAAAAATTGATACTAATGGCGCACCACTTGCGTGGTGCGCCATTAGTAGTTACAACTACTAATGGCGTACTTCGCCGGGAGGCGCCATTAGTATGTTTGGACAGGCGCACTAGTTCAAAAAAAAAATTCTATACTAATGGCGCACCCACTGCCTGGTGCGCCATTAGTAGTTACAACTACTAATGGCGCACTTAAGCAGGATGCGTCATTAGTATGTTTGGACAGACGCACTAATTTAAAAAAAAAAATTGATACTAATGGCGCACCATTTGCATCGTGCGCCATTAGTAGTTTCAACTCTAGTGGCGCATCAGAAGGTGGTGCGCCATTAGTATATACTAATGGCGCACCAACTTTCTGGTGCGCCATTAGTGTCAATCCCATCTATAGCCCTTTTTCTAGTAGTGATGCATCAGTTGCCTTGGCTTCAGCCGCGCCGCCTGTACGCTCGCCTGATGGATCAACACGATCAGTCGCCGCACGTTTGCCGCCGCCGATGCTTTCGCCTCATATCCGCATCTCGTTCTGATTACTGCTCAAAAATCACAACACGACCAATCCTGCATCGATGGTAACTCGCCGATGATATCCATCCCATATTACGATCGCTTCCTGCAGATTTATGTCGATGCATCTTCTTCCTCTAGATCGACAATCCATCGCCTCCAAACAACCTAGCTCATGATACCACTTGATAGAATAAATCTGAGGCCACCGTCGATCATACGAGGACCAAGCAATCACATAAGCACGACACCGAGATTTGTTAATGAGTTTCACCGATATGGCTACATTCCCCCTCCCTATGACACCGCTACAATACCGCACCCGGTCGTCCTGGATGCCGACACATGCCGCCGGCTTCCCCTGCGTTCCTGTGTTATTATGTTGGCATAGGTTACATCGTGTGTCTACCCCCTATTAGGACACGACTCCATAAACTATCTAAACACAAATACAACTACAAGTCTAACTGTAACCTACCTCGTACACAATACTCGACACAAGTCTAACAATTTCTTAGAGCATGTCCACTTTTACTAGTCTTGCAGTCAATTTATATGCGTCAGTGTCAGTGTTGACGTAGAATAGAAACTTTGTCCCGGACATCAAGTATCCATATCCTTGTTGTGATAATATCTTTTACAGAATTTCCAAGAGCATGTTTCTTTTATTGTTCTTGCGGGGCATCCCATACAACTAGATACTAATATTTCCATACATCAATGGTCAAGGTTGACATACTTTGTCCAGGATGCCTTCCCTCCCCTCCAGATCCCTCCTGATCCCGTCCGCCTCCCCTCCCGCCTTCGCCGAATCCCGGCTGGGCAAAGTCCATGCGGGGGGTGATGGCGACGGCGGGGCGTCCCTCCATCGTGGCTTGGAGGCATGGCTGTGACGGTGGATCTTGAGCGGGCGCCTCGGGACAACGTGTGTGTGGCCATGGCGCCGGTCACGCAGCGATATGACCTCCTCTACCTTTGGTTGTCTTCATCGTCGTCCGAAGGGATCTGGTCGATGGGTGTTGCCTCCCGGTGGCTTCCTGACGGCGGATCAAGTGGAGGAGGAGATGGTGGCCTAGATGCTGAAGTGGGTGAGGATGCCACCATTGTTGACGGCGCTAGTGGGTGTCATTTTCCCCGTTGGAGGTGATGGTGGGAGAGTCCCTCACTCCATTGTTTCCGGTGGAAACCTCATGTCTGAAGGAGGCTACCATTGACAGCGGTGCCCGTGGGCGTCGTAGCCCTCGTTGGAGGAGTTGAGGGGCCTCCTGGATCGGATGATGGCGACGTCTTTGTTGTCACCCCATGGGGGCATAATCTTTGGAGAAATTCATCGGCTGGATGGACATGTGGACGGCTTGGTGGTTGGGCATTGGTAGGTATGTTGTGGAGCAGTGCTTCATCCTACACATCGATGGCGGCTGATCTCGGCGGCGTGGCACAGTGGAGACTCGGCGTCCGATGAGTGGTGATGGACTCGTGCAGGAGGACGACGCTGTCTGGCATCATGGTGGCGTTGATGGCAGAGAGGCCTAGAAAGGTCAATGTGTCTGTATTTGATCTAAGGATGGATCGATGGATGAAGGAGGTGACGGCCTTTGCAGCGTGTGCATGTGGCGCCCACTAAAAGTGCACTGGACCAGTGTGTAACCCAGTCCAGATATTGTGGCTTAGATGGGGCATCCGGCATTATATGTTAGGTGTTGGTACGATGTCTGTTTGATATTATGCTCGGACATTTGCACGCCTTCATCGCGGGGATAGAAGTAGCGACATATGTTGCCAAGATGGTGGCTTCAGGCTTACTGATGTATTATCTTATAAGGGCTTTGTGAATAATTAATAAAATGGTTGCATGCATCACCCAGATGTAGAGGCCGTGGTACATCCTTCTTTTTTTTAAAAAAAAGGAAACTTTGTCCAGGACACCAAGTCTCTTGCTACCCTTTCACATAATTTTGAGAAGCGTGTCTTCTATTATTATTATTCTTGCATTCAACCAATACAAAGTAGCTAATATTTCGATGCATTGATGGACGATATTGACAGTGGAGGAGAAACTTCGCCCACGACATCCATTCTCGCTACCCTTGCTATCATATTGGCCTTCGTAGATTTTTCAAAAGCACGTCCTCTTCTATTACTATTGCACGCAATCAGTACCACCAGTTAATATTTCTATGCATCAATGGTCCTACTAGAGAAGAAATTTTGTCCACGATGTGTAACTCTCTCTCAAGAAAGATTAGCTTTCGTAGACTTTTCAAAAGCATGTTTTTTAACCAACACGATCCCACCTTTTTAGTAAGCCACCCACTTTATCATGTAATTGTTTTCATGAGAGAATAATCAAACTTCATTAACTAACAAAATAAAACACATCAAATAAGGAAATCGGACACACATGCAGCTTTTTAGTTTTTTGAGTTGTTTTCAAACATTTCAAATGTGAACTTTATATTTAAAAAATCTTCTAAAAACACTTGCATAAATCTTCTAAAAGTTATATTAATAAAAAAATAGAAGAATGAAGCACAAAAAGTATAACCAAAGACATGTATGGCCTAAGAACAAACTTTGTTGGTATCCGGGTGGAGTGCTCCAATAGTTCGTCGGTAGTAATCAGTGCCTAAGATTCCTATTAATTTGCATCACTTTAATTGTTAGATTCTAGAATTGTTTTAAACTCCAATGCTATAAATCCTATTAATTTGCATTGCTACCCCCCGGGCCCCCGTCCCGACTAACCCAGGAGCGGTTGACCACGAGATCTAGCCCTTTGACTTCCCACGGACGGGCTTTGACCAGTGGACCTCTCCAGCCGGTTGTGTCAGGTCAGTCCAGAGGGACACCTGGGAGCAACATCCGGGCCAAACCCACAGCTACATCCACTCTGTGTAGACCCGACGCGTCCGTTTCCCCCCTCCAGGTGCCGGCGGCGGCGCCGTCCGTGAGGGGTGCCACACCCCGGAGACGCGTGCCGCCTCTTCGGACATGCCACAACACCACCCCGCATGTATGGGGGCCTGGTACGACGCTCCGGTGGCATTGCTACCCCCAGGGCCCCCGTCCCGACTAACCCAGGAGCGGTTGACCACGAGATCTAGCCCTTTGACTTCCCACGGACGGGCTTTGAAGAGTGGCCTCTCCACCCGGTTGTGTCAGGTCAGCTCAGAGGGACACCTGGGAGCAACATCCGGGCCAAACCGACTGCTACATCCCCTCCGTGTAGACCCGATGCATCCATTTTCCCCCTCCAGGTGCAGGCGGCGGCGCCGTCCGTGAGGGTGTCACACTCCGGAGACGGGTGCCGGGCGTTTGCAACCGCCACTAAACTTCTGTCGCATAGCTGTTTTTTATTTCAATAAAATATAAGGACTTATATTCAAAAAAACATGATGGCACATTATTAATGTGCTCGAAAAAAATTACAAACTATATATATATATATTCATAATCTATGGAAAAAATCACAAACTACATATATATATTCATATAATACATAAAAAAGCATAAAACATATTTAAAAGAAGCATAAAAACATATGTAAAAAAAAGCATAAAAACGTATGAAAAGCATGTAAAAAAATAGCTATGCCGACGGCATTGCCGTCGGCATAGAAACGGCAGGGTTTTGTGAGGAGCCGTGCCGCGGATCGGTGGCGTGGAGCCTATGCCGACGGCTGCCGTCGGCATATCTACGCCGCGGATCGGTGACGTGGCATGCGGAGATATGCCGACGGCCGCCCGTCCCGACCGTCAGCATAGGGTTGACGGCGTTAGCGCTGGTCACGGGCGGGGTCGCCGGGCCCACTTTGTATGCCGACGGCTATGTTATACCGACGGCTGCTGTCTGCGTGTTTGTAGATAGGCCGACGGCCGTTATGTGCCGACGGCTGCCGTCGGCTTATATCAGGCTATGCCGACGGCCAGGACGAGGCTGTCGGCATATCTCAAACTAGGCCGACGGCAGCCGTCGGCATTGATTTGGCCGTAGGCATAGGTCAGTTTTCCGGTAGTGTGGGTATATATGTGGACTCCAAAATATAATTCTAACCATCGTTTCAGTACATTATTAAAACGAGCAAAACTATTGCACTAGAGTCCTTTCTGAGGATCAACACGCATGATTCTAAAGCACAAAGCTTAAAAACTGAAATCATGCCGATATCTAAATTGTATTGGTTATGACCACACATATGTATAATTGAATTCACACAAATATACATTCCTCTCGGGTAAAGGAAAGTTTGCTGATGTAATGATCACACATGAACGACCTTTTTTTGTCAACCACACAAACAATTTTGCTAGTCAATTAACATTTTGAGTCCCACTTGAAAACTTATAGAACAATTGGATGGCTAATGGTTTGGCCTGTAATGGTTCCAAAGCTAGATATTCTATGCCGAGTTCACGGATTCGTCTTCGTCGGATGATGACGAGATGAGGATGAAACGATGATGATGAGCATGATTTTTGAAGAAACTGAGCATGTAGACAAGCAAATCTCAACTAAAAGGGTTCAACAAAGGGACATTGAGTATTGAATCGGCATCGGATACATGGGCAGGGTGGGGAAAAAACTGTGAAGTGAACTGAATCATGATTATTGTTGGATGTTGGTCCTAAGGCTAAGAAAACAACTTCAAAATAGACAAACTGTAAAATAGGCATGTTGTGCCTGTCGGAGCAGAATTGGGCTTCCTTTGCTGATACATGGCACTCAATTTCTGCCTATAGAATTGGAACAAGTCCACAATTCTACAACATGCATATACACGAGTCTTTCATTTTTAGCGAGATAATATACACGAGCATTTGTTTGCTGATACATTGCATTCTGAATGACAGCTCCACTCATATATATATTTCACTAAAAATATAAGTCCTAAAGAACACTCGACAAGTCCACAATTGTTACAAAAATAATCATCTTAAATTACAAGTTATCACTGACTCAACAGATTACACTTGCAGAAAGTAAATAGCTCCAGTAGCATGATGGGCACTCCATTTATAGGTAGAAAACTTGATGTGCAATGGACCATAGAGAACAAGCGACATATGCCTCGGGCCAGCCACCATCCACATATTCACACGCTCCATCACATCAAACTAGTATCCTTCCTATCAGCAGCATCGTCTGCCTGAGCCACACTTCGGGTTGTCTGTTACGACTTCGAAAACATCAGGCTATGAACAAATAAAAATATAAGTACGAGAGAAGAGCATAATACAGAGGCAGTAATGTGTAATAACTGTGCTTTTACTAGACAGAGAAGCATCTATGCTTCGAGTTGGTTTAGAAAGCTTACAGAACATGTTAAAACCTTACAGAACACGAATACTTACGGGTATAGGGGCTACCCCGCTCGGGGCAACTCGGCCGGCAGAAGGTGGAGGGTGGGGATTCAGGTTGTGATCTGTTACGATTTGGAAAATATCAGGGTATGAACAAATAAATATGTAAATATAGTACGAGAGAAGATAAAGAATGCAGAGATAAATAATGTGCAGTAACTTTACAAGTCTACGAGAAACCACCTATACTGCGAGTTGGTTTAAAAAAGCTGTGCTACAAGGTCAAAACATTATACGACATGAATAATTTACAATATGGCAATGTAATTGGGCGATCCTGAAGATGAATACTTAAAAGTACCACGCACACCCACAGAGCCCTTGTTGTCGTATAAGCAGACAATGAACAGCATGAGGATGGTGTTAAGCAACCGAATAAAACGGTAAGCACTAGGTAGCATTCTTCCTGTATAGGGGTGAGCTCCGCGCCTTTGCAAGGGCAAAACCTAGAAGGAACAATTGGTGAATTGGAAATCACAATGATACAGAACCTAGTATCTATTAAAGGCTCAAGTGTGAATTGAGCGTTTGGACTAGGAATTTGTGGAACTGTGAAACTTGGCTAGGAGATGCCACATCCACTTGTCTGTGCCTTGCAAAGGACGGCATACTACTGAGTCAAAGTCTCCGCATGACTTCACAACTCTGAATGGCTCATGTGATAGTAATAGCAGCCGATAGTTGTCATGTTGCGTTTCATATGTACATCAAGCATCAAAGCATAGCAGTCGAACCAGTGGCGGATCCAGCCAAATGGATCAGGGTGGGCTGGTAATAAAAATGTTCATTTACATTTATTTATTTTTACTCAAAAATCTTTTTCTATGATATAAAAGCTATTGGGAAGTTCCAGGGTGGGCCCCACCCTCTAACTCCAGCACTGAGTTGAACCACATCAGCCTTCTGTAAATGCAGTAGAGGAACCATATCTCAATGCTTCAACCGTCCACTAGAGTTGTAAGCATAAGTCCTCATGTCTCATGTGCAGCCACTGCCTCTAATAATCCTCCTATCCTCCCT
Source organism: Triticum dicoccoides (assembly GCF_002162155.2). Taxonomy (NCBI): domain Eukaryota; kingdom Viridiplantae; phylum Streptophyta; class Magnoliopsida; order Poales; family Poaceae; genus Triticum; species Triticum dicoccoides. The sequence goes on along the minus strand of NC_041383.1, from coordinate 820,675,057 downwards.
TCTCACATGTTCATTAGTAGGTGCCACAGCTCTCCACGACCATGGTGATGCTAGCACCGACTTCCAAGCTCTCCATCGCCTTAAACTCCATCTCATCACTTCTGCTGGTCTCCTAACCTCATGGAAGATTGATGATTCCCTCCAACAGTTCTGCACGTGGTCCGGTGTTACATGCAGCAAGTCTCGTGTTGTTGCGTTGGACCTCGAGTCACTCCACCTTGATGGCCAAGTACCTCCTTGCATTGCAAATCTCACTCTCCTCACAAAGGTCCACCTCCCAAACAATCAACTTAGGGGTCCAATCCCGGCCGAACTTGGCCAACTAAATAGGCTGCAGTATCTTAATCTCACTTCAAACAATCTTAGTTGAATGATCCCAAGCAATCTATCCTCATGTTCTCAGCTTCGAGTCATTGATCTTGGGAGCAACTCCATCAGCGGTGAGATCCCATCAAACCTAAGCCAATGTTCAAATATGCAGCAGCTCAACCTGGATCACAACAATCTTACCGGAGGCATCCCCAAAGGGTTGGGGATACTCCGCAACCTTTCAGTTTTGCATCTTGCTAGAAATACTCTGACGGGTAATATACCTCTTTCACTTGGAACCAGTTCTGCTCTTCACTCTGTTAATCTCACCGACAATAGCCTCACAGGACCCATCCCGTCTCTCCTAACTAATAGTTCATCACTTCAATTTTTGTTCTTAACAAAAAATCAGCTAGGTGGAGAGATTCCATCTGCACTATTCAACAGCACATCACTCAAAATCTTGTCCCTGGGAGTAAACAACTTTGTTGGGTCCATACCTGCTGTTTTCCCGAATTTTGATGACTCACCCTTGCAACATCTTGTCTTGGCATCAAATAATCTTGCAGGGGCAATACCTTCTACTCTAGGGAACTTTTCTTCCCTTCGCTGGCTCTTACTTTCACAGAATAATTTTCAAGGTAGCATCCCAGCGAGTATAGGTAAGCTTCCCAACCTGCAACTACTAGACCTGAGTTACAACTTCTTGTCAGGGAGTGTCCCCGCCTCTATTTACAACATATCAACACTCACATACCTTAGCGTGGGTGTGAACTCTCTGGCAGGGGAAATTCCATATAACATTGGATATACCCTTCCAAGCATCCAAACTTTGATTATGGGAGTAAACAAATTTCATGGCCAAATCCCCACTTCACTAGCCAACACAACGAATCTTCATACGATTTATCTCGCTGAAAGTGCATTCCATGGTATTGTGCCTTCTCTTGGGACTCTTCCCAACTTAATCAGCCTAGATCTAGGTGAGAATAGTCTCGAAGCAGGAGATTGGCCCTTCTTAACCTCACTGACCAATTGCACTCAACTGGTGGAATTACAATAAAGTTCAGCATGGGAACTACAATATTTTCAGCCTATATACAATAAAGTTCAGCAGGAAAACTATGTGTGTACTGAAGGCTGTTTTTCACCCTACGCCTAATAAACTTGCCTTACATTAAGGTTTAAGCCCAACTAGGATGAAGTAACCACACCACTGTAAAGATGTTAAACTTGCACAGCAAACTGTTAAACTTGAAAGTTGAATGAAACGCATGTGCAAGGATATCACATTTCCCTCACAAAAATAAGAGGATTTTTGGAGAAGAGCATACCGGTGATGGAGAATTGTAGCAGTGATCCCAGAATGCAGCTCCGTGCGCACAGCACGACAGGCGTGGATATGATGAGAGGCAGCCAAAGCACACCGACGAATAAGAGGATCACACCTTGATTGAAGGAGGATGGAAAGGGAGGCCGAGGAAGCTACGGATGCCTGACCAACAACAGTGGCACAGCACCTAGTGCAGCGGTATGGAGGGCCGAGTCAGAGCTGCATGCCTGCGCCCCGGGATGGCACGACATCCGTGGAGGTGCTCCAACTTGTCCAGAGCTTAAGGAACGCTGAGCAGGGCGTCAGGTCGGCGGAGGCATCAGGTCGGAGGCGTTCCATCAGGAGAGAGTAAGAGTAGTTTTTTTTTTCTGGAGAGGCAGGTGTGACGCACTGATGTGGTTATGCGGCGCGTCCGCTTGAACCCGCTGTTGAATATGCGGTCAGCCCAGCGGCAGCTATGCAGGATGGCGCAGCGGCGAGGCGGGATATCCCGTCCACCTTGCAACCTAACGAGGATGGGAAGACAACCAACTTATGTAGGGCCCAAGGAGGCGAAGCAGGCAGCAGTAGAGCAGCAGGCCAAATGCCGAACAGGTGGCGGGCGCCTGAGGCAGAGGCCAGCGCTGCAGAAAGAGGGGTTGGCGGGGAAGGCATCCAATCCATGGAGGCGCTCCAACTTGTGCAGAGCCCAAGGACGGCTAAGCGGGCGCACCAGAGCAAGCCCGCCGACGGTGAGAGAAGGCAGAAGGCCAAATGTCGAACGGGTGGCGGGCACCACACTGGCCGAAGCAGAGGACGGCGGTGGCAGGGCAGATGGGGATTGGGAGCTCGGTACGGCGGCCGGGAACGGTGAGGAGGATTAGGAGCCGTGGAGGGGCGAGGGGTGGGCGCTGCGGCCGGCGACGGCGAGCTAAGAGGAAGGCGCCGGCAGAGAAGGTGGGCTACGACGGCCATTCCGGCCGTCGGCTCACCCTACACTCATCATTGAATCTCTAGTCTAAAATTTCAGCCTGCGGTAGCTATCGATTTTTCAGCCTATCTTTCCATTTTTTGTTGAAAATTTCGTCATTTTTGGATTGGATTCTCTATCTTTCATGTGGTGATTGATATATCCTGTTCTCCTCACTTTGATTCTGAATTCACCGCTTGATTTAACACGGGTTCTATGCTTTCTAGGGAATCAGATAGCAATGCTCATTCGTGAATAGCATTTCATGCTTCCGCTACTTCGTCGGAGAGATCCATGAAAACTCGAAAAAGAAAAGCGGAGGGCATTCTTCATACCATAGCCGGAAAAGTTAGTTCTCCGGTAGTACTATGATTTAGGACCGTCTTCAGTCAACTAGAAAAATATTCCAAACTACTCCCTCTGTAAACTAATATAAGAGCGTTTAGATAACTATTTTAGTGATCTAAACGCTCTTATATTAGTTTATGGAGGGAGTAGTTGATTTGCTCTAAAACCATTAGATCCCACGCGACCACCCGACCCTGTATGGCCGGCCGGTCTGATCCCTGAACCTCAGGCGCGATCCAAAAAACTACTTCGGTTGCTTCAACAATAGCAAATGCCATGGTTTAAAGTTAACTATTTTAATTTTTCACGAAACCCGCGATCATGACTACCCTATCATTATCAGGCACATAACCTACCTAGTGTCTGTATTTGCCTGATCAGCTGCCATCTCCAACGAACAAACACAAGGGTCCACGGATTAGTATATCGTTGCATTCACGCCTTCCTTTCAAGTTGCAACCATTTGAACCTATAAAATTTAGGACTCCTTTAACTGACAAACATTCGCTAGGAGGGGTGGCATTTGCAGACGTTTTGGTGGCATTTTTAGTTGTATGTGGGGTGCTGTTTCTTGGGAACAACATGACATTTTCTAAGATGAAGGCTCAAAACTGTCATCTTTTAACGTTCAAAATGCCACCCTCTTCCAGCGAGATGCTACCTCTCCCAGCAAAAAAAAAGGGTTGTGCTGGTAGACTTTTTTTTAGGGCTGTGCTGGTAGACTGAATCCACTTACAAAGCAACCCTAAATATATATGGTGAGATTAGGAGATTATATGTTTTGAAGGTTTCCTTATCCCCAGGCTTGCTTGACATCACACACTTCATGATAAAACTCAGCCAAACTTAACTAAGTTTACACATGTTTCTCAATAAATTTGGTCAAACTTAAATAAGTTTGATTTAAGATGAGATAATTGAGCCCCGAAAACGGGACAGAGAGCAGTGATTAGACATGATCATATATAACGTACGCCAGGACTGATGCATCTAAAACCAACTTTACCATTACTTCCACTTCCATAACCACAAGGCAAAGCTCAAAAACATCATCCCTGCGCTGTCTTATATACCTGTAATGTACATCCATAAGCGCGGAAAATAAATCCACACAATCACTAGAAACACAACAAAAAAAATCCAGAACAAAACAGGAACAAAATCTATGCAGTTCTCTCTCCCTCATTGACTCACTCCTCAGGCAACCAATTGCCTATGTAACAGTTACACGCCGCCCTGGATGTATTCACAAGCCACACTGCCTCTTTCGCGCGCAACAAAGAAGAAGAGTTCAGAGCGAGCTTTGACTAGCCATGATCAGCATCCCGGCAGCGACTGCCCTGACGACGCCATGGCAGACAGGCTCGCGTCCGAGTCGCCGCAGTGCCTCAAGTAGGACTGACGGAAGGACTGGGCCGACGACGCGCCCGCCAGGTTCAGGCTCGCATCTGAGTCGCCGCCGTGCCGCAGCAGCTGGGACTGCTGCTGCTGTGGTGACTGAGGGGCCATGGTGGACAGGCTCGGCCCCGACTCCCCACAATGCCTCAGGTACGCCGAAGACCGATGCTGGCTGGACGAGCCCAGGTAGTAGCCCGACGACGATCCATACCCCGAATTGGAGATGTATGAAGAACCGGCATGCGCGCTGGGCGACCCATAACCGGAATTGTACATCTGTGGGGGGGCATAAGCATAACTTATGTTGACTGGTGGAGACAGGTGGTTGCCGACCAGGGAGTGTGTGGAGCCTCCACGGAGGAGTGAGGTGCGGAGGTAGGGCGAAGACATGTTTGCAAGGTCTGCGCTACTTCTGCTCATGCTCATGGCTGATGAGTTCCTGTATGGTCTTTGGGTGTTCAGAGAGTGCGGGGTGCCAGAAGCAGAGTAGACCCGAGATATGGACTGCGACGAAGGACGCAGGTTTATTGGTCTGGGAGGGGATGCTCCCACGCTCGACCGGAATGAGGATGACGGCGAAGGCAAGCGTACTGCGGAAGCGAACAATGGGGTGGTCTCCGAGGCAGGAGGGCCTGTCATTCCAGCGCCTGCATCTCGCTTGCATACGGGGCAGAATGATCTCCAGGATGTGAGCCACATGTCCACACAAGCTGCATGGAACTCTGCAAGGCAATTCAAACAATTATCAGAGTGCTGCCTTAGAAAGAAAATACTGATACAGATAAGCTGATTGTATGAAAGGAGAGTCATCCAATTGGTTCAATTTGTAGTACTTTCTTTATTGCAATACTAGTTGACTCGTAAATCTACAATGTTAATGATTTTCACATAAATGAATTACACACACACTGTTACAATGAAATTTCAATTGCAGCACCAGTATTTTATATTCTTATGTTCTTAAGGATTTTTCAAGTTCCAACTAGATGAAAATAAATTGAGAGAGTACTTAAGTAAACTTTACAACACACCAACAGTCATCATGACAACAGACTCAAAAACTAGCACAGAACATTATTTTTAATACCAAATTCGAGGGTTGGAGAAGTACAGCAAATAGAGGTGACTAGTTTTACCTAAAATACTATGGGCATGGCAAAGGATCAAATATGCAAGGTACTAGTTTTTAGAAGACAGAGTTTGCGAGACATACTGTGACGGCAGGGCAGCACTCTTATCTGTTCTCCGACGGTGTAATCTTCCAAGCAAATGGCACACATCGACGACGTGCAGTTGTCCTCTTGCACTTTGGTGAAAATAAGGCTTGGCATCGCCTTAACTAATTGACTGCTCATCCCATGGAATTCTCGGGAATCTAGATTTCTAGGTCGGTCCCGCCTTATTCGATGTCTTCTCACAAAGAAACAGGTAGCTAAAACAGCAGACATGGCGAGCAGTGATATGAATGAAATCGCCATGATCGACCAGGCTGAGTTCTCGAATGACGGTATTATCCACACCTCCACATCAGTACGGCCTGAAAATTTCTTCAGCACCTCCCCTGAGACCTTTGAGATGAACACAGCGTATATCTGAATACCGCTTGAGCTTCCAGCCACTGTTACACCTAATTCTCAGTTAGGAAGTGCAGAGAATATATGATCCGAACAATACTAAAACGAAACTAGTGAAAACTAAACTATAGATGTAGGAACAGTAACCAAAAACATATCAACATCTACAGTTATTTCTAGCTTCTAATAATCTGCACAAGTATTTCAGCTTCATCATTATGGAGAACAGATCTGAAAGCATTTTCTGTGCATCTCAGTCTGTTCCATCTCTACTCAATATGTGGCCATCTACAGGACATGAAAGGTAAAAAAGAAGAACGGTTGAGAGGGACAAGGTACATTACTTGAAACCAGAACTCCACTGTTTTCGTTGTCATACACTATTGCAGCTTTGAATCCAGCATCCTGCACGTTTTTCACTTTCTCATCAAATGTGCAGCCACCTCTTATAACCAGGGCAAACGGAGACGGTGGACCCTCGACTGCCTTGCTTGTCAATGCACTGCAGGCATTCAAAGGTTCGGCAGTATAAACTAAGCCATTAACACCCGACCCTTTTACTGCCGGAGCTGCAAACAAATTGAAATGGCATAATTAGTCCTTCAGATAACATAATGCAGAGTTGCAGACTCCACAGAGAAGTGCAAAGTAGAAGGGAAAAGGTTATAATGCAAATGCACCATGAGTACATGGCACAATCAATGGAATAACAATCAAGCTTAATGTCGTTAGGAGAGTTGGCAGGACACAGACGGAATAACATAATAGGATTATTACAACATATTTTGCATGCCACCATAAATCAACATCGCAGCCAAGAAGTATGCAGCCAGACATTAGCACCTAAATATGCCATAACCAGTAGGTGGAGAACAGGAGAAAGCATGCAATAAAAAATGTAGTGACAGTCAAATAGTAGAAGTTGGTAGCTGATGGTAAGATGTTCAGAACTTACAAAAGTTTGCCTCAACATCGTCGAACGACAAAGTAAGATTATTCCCCATCAGAACTACATTGGCAGCTCCTATCTGAGCCATGAGGCAAACCACTGCACAGAGACAGAGAGGAGATGACATTGCTCCTCGAGTACTCTTCATCCTATCAGCTCTTGGCGAAAACCCAACTTGTTTCTTTTTACAGGTTACAGCTATGCAATGAAAAAGCCACCTAACACTTCAATGCTTCAAAACCACGTCTCCGCGAGCACTCGACGACCACTATGTGCTCTGAATCTGCAGCTCGAAAGCATCCAATCAGCTACGATTCCTGCAACGGAAAACAACAATGTTGAGATTCATTTGGCATTTTATCACTCGTATTAAGCCAAAAGGAGCAGGACTTTTACACAGAACACAGAGAATTCCAGGCTTCGCATCCACAGGTTCCAAATAATTACATGCTTTAAATGGTAACAGATCACAAATACGACAAGAAACAGAGTCTGTAGTCCTAACTAAATCACAAGTAAATCCACCAAAATTATTCTACTCCAACCTTGTTCCCATCACATAGTGGAGACCTTTAGTTAAGGAATCAGGTATTTTCCGTTTCCATAAACACGGTTATGATGGTAACTGGACAACAATAAATTTCCAAAACAAGACCCTCTCCAAAGTTTTACACACACAAGTCAAGAATAAGTTAGCGGTGCCTAGAACTCCAAATCTTCAGCAATCTCCTAAACTTATCATGTGATGAGTGAGATTAGTACTAGCAACCAGGCTTATCACATTCCGCTAGAATGACCGATACTTTTCATCACCACCAAGCAAACAGGAATAAAAGTTCCGCTGACCGACCGACCGTTTCGCGCATAATTCCACATGTTTCATTCAATTGGAATATACCATCCTGTCTGGTTCATTCCAAGCTTCCGGCACTCCGAAACGTCGCATCCCGACAAGCAGAACCGAATCACCAGCACAGCGAATTTAGCAAGTATGATGCCGGCATATACACCCAGCAGGTTTCTTAGAGATGGATAGGCAAATCAAATCGGGACACAGCACTAAAAGATCCGTCAGTAGCTGGATATGCTCTCAAGTCGGCATCTAAATCGCCACCACCACTCCAATTCAGCTCAACGCCACTGGAAACCCGACGACGGACAGGGTAAGCGAATCTGCCTTCCGCAGAGGTCGCCGCCGTGCGTCAAATAAATAGTCAGCGCACGCAACTCGAATCGCCGCCGCAAGATTAAATCTTTATAATCTAAAAGGGGAGGAAATTGACGAGGCGAGGGCCGAATCTTTGACAGGGCTTGACCAGAAAAGGAAAAAGGGGAACGAGCACCGGAGGGGAGATGTGAGAGGGGAATCGGCGCGGACGGGATGGATGGGAATCGGGATGGGATACCTGAGGGCGGAGCACGGGGGTGGCAATGGCGACGTCGGCTTCCATCATGTGTGAAGTGCGGGGTGGCGGAGGAGGGCCGGGATCGGCGGCGGCGGCGGCGGGCGGGGGCAGGGGGATCGAGCCGAGGCGCCGCGGGCAGTGGGGAGGGGGGGAGGTGGACAGGGCAGGGGAGGGGATGGAGCCTATCCGTACTTGACCAGCCTGCGGAAAAATGGCGACCCTTTTCTCTCCTCGTCTTTTTTCTGGTAGAAAAAAGATATGATTTTTAACTTCTATATTTTTAAAAAATAATATGGGTCTTGTTTCTCCGACAGAAAATGACACCAGAATTATTTATCCTGGAGTAGCACCCTAATCAAGACAGAAACACCATGTACGTTCTTCTTTTCTACTCCCTCCGTCCGAAATTAGTTGAAACTCAAACGGATGTATCTAGCAGAAAGTGTTTAGAAAAAAAAATGTGTGTTTTGTTTCTCCTACAGAAAATAACACCAGAATTGTCTATGCTGGAGTAGCGCCATAATCAAGACAGAAGCATCATTTACGATACCTCTTCTTTTCTACTCCGTCCGTCTAAAATTAGTTGAAACTCAAACGGATGTATGCAGCAGAAAGTGTTTTGTTTCTCCAACAGAAAATGACTCCAAAATTGTTTATGCTGGAGTAGCGCCCTAACCAAGAAAGAAACACCATTTACGATGTCTCTTCTTTTCTACTCGCTCCGTCCGAAATTAGTTGAAGCCCAAACGGATGTATCCAGCAGAAAGTGTTTTGTAAAAAACAGACTTTTTTAGCAGATTATCTTCTTTTCTAATAGGAGAGGAAAGTTGCTTTTTTCTGTTGTGGTGAGGCGGACGGATGCGGAGAATGGTGCGAATGGATATGCTCTGAGGCTGGAGTGGGGACATCAATCTATCATTCATTCATTGAGTTCGGTTGGGTGTGATCTTGACGCCTAGTGATCTAAAATTAGCCCAAGTGGCCCTCAGCCGTCGAATGGAGATGCATCAGGAGCGTACTTATTTATTTTGTCCTTGGGGAATGAAAGGGACAAGGAACCTACCTGGCTTCTTAGCTGGGTGTGGTGGCTTTATTATTAAGTGATGGTTGGGCTGGTGTTAGCGATACCTAACCTCGACTCAAAACCATGGTTAGCATCTGGTTTAGTTCATGGGGCCAGATCGGCTGTTGTTTGTAGTACTTGAGTCCATCTCTCTCTTGCATGTGCTTGTTCATTGCTTGTGTCTTACCAAGCTGGATTACTATCCTATTTTGATGATACTTTTAAAAATGATGTTTTACATAGTACTCCGGTCATACATGCTGAGCTTGATGATACCTTGTCCTGGATTCACACTCCAAATGCAAAATGTACTGCTTAAAGTGCTTACAAAGTTTTTATGCGGGGTATCTAGGATAATACGACGAACCAAAGACCTCTTGTGGCCAACCAGGAGATAGCTATTCTTAACCAGGTTTGGAAAAAATAAAACTTTGGCTCCTAGAGTTAAAAGTTTTGCTTGGAGACTTATTAGAAGAGCTATTGCTTCAGGACTAAGAGCAGTGGCGGAGCTAGACCAAAACCATTGGGGGGGCGAAACGTAAATGACAAAGAGCTGGGGGGGGGGCAAAAGGCTAATTTTCACCTCATCTTGGCCCTTCAAAAAAAAATTCTTCAGAGTTTTCTCCAAAGTTGGGGGGGCCACAGCCCCCCTCGGCCCCAACAAAGCTCCGCTGTTGACTAAGAGTCTCTAGATTTTCAAAACATATAGAGAAAGAATGTTGTAGGTGTGGCCAGGTTGAAAATCTGATGCGCATATGTTCTTTCTATGCAAATTCTCTAGATCGGTTTGATCCAAATTAGGTCTTAAATTGGATGTGGTAGATCATAGCTTATATCCTTTGAATGTCATAACTTCATTTTGTCTAGCCATCACTCGGATTTAAGTTTAGAGATCATCTTTACTACTTTATGGAATATTTGGAAAGCCAGAAGTGATCTTCTATTTAATAGAAAAATTGGATTCCAATGCAGGTTATATACGCTACCAAATCAATGCTTAATGCAGGTGCATTGGAGGATGAGTTGGAAGATAAGAGGATTGCTAATATGGAAGGCGATAGCTAGCAATGCTATTGACAGGGAGCTAGATTTTCATCATGCAGGTTTCTTAGCATATATCGATGCTGCATACAATCCTATAGTTAGTCAAGATAAAGCCTCTTTTGGAGTATTTCTAAGGGACGAATCAAGGAATCATTCCAGTTATTACTAGGAGTGTTTGTTTTGTCCTGTAGGCTGAAGCACTTGGGCTTCTTCTGGCACTTGTTCTGTAGACAGCGGCGCGTCGGCGGCTCGTTCTGGCACCGGAAATGGTCGTTTGATGGTCAATGGACCTCGATGTAATCTTCATTATGGTTGAGGTGCTTTATACTTTTGGTGAATCTTTATAATAGATCTAATCCTTTTCGCAAACAAAAAGAGTCGGCCAAAGTAAACAACGGATCATATGGATATAAGGGCATATCGAAGGGTAACCATCAAATTGCCACCCCATATGTCCACACTAAGCATTGGTTTGTGCCAAAATAAATTCTCCACTCTAACAACATACACCATTTATCCTCCCCCATTTTCATGCATCTTTCATGGGCATCATACATAGATAGGGACACTCCGTGCTGGATTATCGGACGAGCTAGATGCATTAATTGTCACTACTCCACCAGTATCGAGGTGCCGGGGACGGAGAGCTGCCACGTGACTCGTGCCACAATGGGGACGCTGGGTTAGCACTCAGCGCCTGGGTGCCGAGGATGGTCCACTTTCGCTGTTCGCGTCAGGGTGGCAGGAATGGTGTGCAGCTACTGAACCAACGTTGGGGTGACAGGGATGTCAAGTGGCCTCCAATGTCCACCATCGGACGGTGGAGCGTGAACTCCTCATATATCGCCCCCTATTGCCAGGAGCTCCCAGCCGACATGGTGCCCCTTGTGTTAGCGGATCGATGCTATCCATGGAGCCAACAGATGGTGGGCGGATTGAAGCTAGGGTTTGGGGGAGTGTTTAAGCAAATGATACAGTAGAGAGAGATTGTGAGGACCGGACATGGGGGTTGTTGGGTTTGGGATGGGCCAAAGGTGTTGCCGACATGGCGTGCATGTACGTACAACTCTATTTCACCCTCTATATGGACCGACATTGGGAGGGTTTGGACAATTCATACATTTGGCCCAGCTTTGGGGGAGCTCATAGAACGGGCGTTTTTCTCTCTAGGCATATGTTTACGGGGAGGTAGATGGGCTTTGCCTTTGGAGATACCCTAAAGTTTTGAAGACCAAGAATCCCAAATTTGGGCAAGAGGTTTGAGGCAATAACCTTCCGAGGTTTGAAAATACCTTACATCATCTATTTAGAAGAGATAATATTTTCAACAAACAAAATAGTGTGGTAGTATGAAAGAAACGAGTAACCCACTAATAATACATGTGGGCCAGTGGCGGAGCTAGCCAAGATATTCTGGGTGGGCGAATCACAAAATATAGGTGTTTGGAAGGGGGGCAAAGATTACATTTCTTCTAATCTTAGGACCCTAAATTTTTTCCCTTCACAATTTTGACCAAGGTTGGGGGCATGGCCCCTGCAGGTTCAGCCGTAGCTCCACTAGTGGTGCGGACAGACAAAATAATAAATAAGCTAAAATCATAAGGTTTTTAAATCTTCAAAATTAAGTGTGTACGCATATGATCCAACAAATAATAATGGTAATTTCGAAATCAAACATTTGGTGAAATATATTAAGCATATTATTATTTTAGAAGTTCATTTCGGGGCAACTTGAGTTGACAAAATTTAGTTTTTGACCAAGGCAAAGGGACAAAATAAGAAGCAAACGAAAACCAACCAAATAAGCCTAATATATTTTTATTTATTCACATTTTTAATATCTAGCTTTTTTGTTTCCAATGGTGTTCACTTTGTGTTCGCAATCAAACTCAGTATTTTTCAACGCGAATCTCCTTATACATTGAGAAAAAAATGAACGAATGGAAATTGAATATTTAACCACGAACAGAGTACTGAATTTAGCCAAAACCTGACTAATGGAATTCTCCAAATTTGTTTTAAAAATTTGTTCTTCACGAAATAAAACATAACAAGATTGTGTATATGTCGCTCATTAAACAATATTAATGGTATGAGATTAAATACAAACGACTTTAGTAATTCAATTATAGTTTTCCATTACACTTGACGAAATTGACCCTTTGATATTATAGCTAAAATATATAAGATACAATATTAGCATATGCCATTGAAAATGCACTTCAATTGTAATATTGTTTTGCATCGAATGTTATATTAACTATTACACTTTTGATGCATGGTTTATTAGGAATCTTTTAATTTAAGCAAGTATCCTGACAACAGCAACAAGAAATGACCAAATCGCACACATCAATATATTTTTTGTGTCACTCAAATGAATTATAGTGTATATGTATGTATTGTGGTCCATTTTGGTATACTTAAATATCAGGGCAGAGAGCTCTAAAACATATTTTCTAACAAATTCTCGATAAAAGGGTCTATAGTGTGTATGTTTGTTTATCTGAAGGTCTATGGGTAAATAGAAAATTCTAGACCATATGCTTTTCTATCCTAGTTGCAAGAAAAATAAAAAGTTTTAGACAGTTTATGAGGTGTCTGCAAGGATTTGTCAATTCGTTTATTGGCTCTCATTTTTGTGCTCATATATGTCCTAAACAGTTATATGTTTTTGACGGCAAGTTGACAATGCATATGTGCCCCATACTTGGTATGAAAATAGCATCACTCGTAATAGGCACGTATGAGAACTTAAAAAAGGTGAACGATTTTGCAATCTTCTTAATGGATGTTACATGGCTTTGGTACGAAAAATACCTATGGAGACTGAGCTCCATGGAGCTCGGTATTGAAATACAATTTTATGCAATGCAAAAAAATCATTTTTAATGCACATACACATGTATACTACGTATGTCACTAGTAGAAAAACCCCTATTAGTCCTAGTTGGTGAGGGCCTTTTATCCCGGTTCTTGAACCGGGACTAAAGGGTCGTTACTAAAGCCTCCCCTTTAGTCCCGGTTCTTACACGAACCGGGACTAAAGAACGTCCACGTGGCCGCTTCCTGGAGGTCCACCTTTAGCAAATTTCTGAATTATTTTAACCTCTAATCTCTAATCACCCCTCATCACTGCTCAATTTAACCTCTAATCTCTAATCACCCCTCATCATTCCAAATCATCTAACTTCCCAGACGGTCACCCATCCTCTCACTACTCCAGCCTGAGCACGCTTAACTTCCGGGTTCTATTTTCCCTCGTTTCCAAGTCTGCACTTGTTGTTTTCCTGACAATAGTAAGATGTCAATCCTATTAACCCTCACAGCGTGTTTGGCAGCGATGGGTAGAATTGGGAATGCTACGAGTTAGGCTCACTATTGCAATAGGGACATAGTACAATACAGCAATTAGTGTCGGATTTTGGTAGTCTTTCTACAACCACTGTACCAAAATCTAAAACGTTTTTTCATATTGCATAGGGCATAAAAAATGTCTTACATTTTGTTGCAGAGGGAGTACTAAATAAGGGACACATGATCGAGTTGGACACACGAACGATGACCACTGGAGATTATGTAGGTATGTGGTCACATGGTTGAGTTGTCAATTTGGGGTGAACCATTTGAACAACTCATTTCCGGTTTAAAAGACCTACGTATCCGTAGATTGCTAATTTGACCAATACAATAAAAATTATATAACAAAAGTTATACCATTAGAAAATGGAACATTTAAAGCTTCTAATGATATAAATTTTAGAGATACGTGTGGGCCTTCAAAATCGGAAAGGAGGTAGTAAGTGATAAGAGGACTGATAGTAATGATGTCTGACCTTGAGTCAACAGTTATGTGTCTTTTGGTATTATCTTCTCTTTAAACACATTTTGCTTAATGTTCAACGGCTTTCCTGTTTCTTATAGCTATACTTCAACTATCAACTAGTACTATAGCTCTGCTTGCGTTCAAAATAGAAGTCAACCACCACCATATCGTAACCATTTGTAATTACTCCCACCGCGGCATGAACTAAGCTTTACTCTCCTTTATAATAAAAAAGTGCACATGTGATCTGACACGTTTATTAGTGACAAAATATGCAACAGGTTAACCTAGGGGATTTCCAAATGCCAAATATTTGATCGACCACAGTGCAAAAAAGGCTTCAAGAAAGTGTTAAAAAAATGGAGATAGTGGACCATCGATTGCTTTGTTTGCCAATGCATTGCAAGCATTCAAAGGTTCAGCAGTATTAAACGGCCCCATTAACACCTGAACCTCTTCAATTCTGGAGCCGCAAACACATTGAAATGGCATAACGAGTCCTTCATATAACATAGTGCAGAGTCCGGAACAGTTAAAAGTAGAAGAAAACAACTTATGATGCAAATGCAATGCACCATGAGTGCATGACACCATCAAGGGAGAATATCCTCTTCAACGTTTTAAACAATCAAGTCAAGGATAGGTTAATGATGCCTAGAGCTCCAATTCTTTAGCAATCTCCTAAACTTAGTAGCTGGTGAATGAGATTGGTACTAGTAACCAGGCTTATCACATTCCATCGGAATAAAAGTTCCACGGCTCATTCTCCGCATAACTCCACCTGTTTTGTTCGGATGAGTGGAATATACTAAATGAAGGGCGGATGCTTATTAAGGACGAAAGAATAATCAAGTTTTGTCTATCTTTGTAGAGCATAGAGAGTGCATGCTATTGAAGGGGGAAATGGTCCGAATGGATATGCTCTGGATCTGGACACCCATCCATCCATCATTCAGTTCAGTTGGTGGTGTGATCTTGACGCTCAATGCTCTAAAATTAGTCAAGTGGTTCTCGACCGTCGAATGGAGATGCATCGATAGCGTACTTTATTTATTTTATTCTTAGGAGACGAAATGGACAATTAAGTGGAACAACAAATTATTGAGTGATGAAATGACTACAAGTACTAGTGATGCCTAACCTTTAGTGAAGACCATAGTTAATCTCGTCTAATTTGGTTAATGCTACTAGTGTGTTATGCATATCTCTTGTGTTTTGAGTACACTAATTGTGCTTTACTAGGTTGAATTATGCTCCGTAGAAGATTAATCAATCATGCAAAGTAGAGTAAACTCTGGTTTAGAATTTAGCCAAAAATACAAATCCCTTGGGAATAAAAGAATGGTACGGTACCTACCATGACGTGCATGTGCAACTGCCTTATGATTGCATCTTGTCTTCGGATGCATTTTGCTTACTATTACTACTGCTACTACTAGCAGCTTTCTTCTTTCCTATGTAGTTGCTTAACATAACAAGTTTGTGACAAAGCCCTGCACGTGCATGTGTTCAAAATATGAATTACCATTACTTTCTACATCGGAGTTTACATGTTTCTTAACTCGTAAATACTCCCTAAGTACAAGCACAAGGACGGTTACTAGTTACTAGTTGTGATGATACAGTACAAACTAGTCTAGAATACAATAGAAAACAATACAAAAAGTGTAGTACGAACATCAGTAGAAAAGATGTAGTACCAAAAAAATAGTCAAAACATATTAAGTAGATATCTACTTTAAAGGGCTCGTCGGAATAAAGACCATGAAGGATACCTTTTCAAGCATTGATAGTTATCTTTTGTATTTAAATAGCTAGACCCGACTATACTAGATTTCTCTACACATTTGCCTACCATATTGATGACCCACAAGTATAGGGGATCAATCGTAGTCCTTTCGATAAGTAAGAGTGTCGAACCCGACGAGAAGCAGAAGGAAATGACAAGCGGTTTTCAGCAAGGTATTTTCTGCAAGCACTGAAATTGTCGGTAACAGATAGTTTTGTGATAAGATAATTCATAACGGATAACAAGTAACCAGTGTAGCAAAGGTGCAGCCAGGTGGCCAAATCCTTTTTATAGCAAAGGATAAGCCTGGACGAACTCTTATATAAAGCAAAGTGCTCCCAAGGACACATGGGAATTATTGTCAAGTTAGTTTTCATCATGCTCATATGATTCACGTTCGTTACTTTGATAATTTGATATGTGGGTGGACCGGTGCTTGGGTGTTGTCCTTACTTGGACAAGCCTCCCACTTATGATTAACCCCTCTTGCAAGCATCTGCAACTACGAAAAAAGAATAAAGATAAATCTAACCATAGCATGAAACATGTGGATCCAAATCAGCCCCTTATGAAAGCAACACATAAACTAGGGTTTAAGCTTCTGTCACTCTAGCAACCCATCATCTACTTATTACTTCCCAATGCCTCCCCCTAGGCCCAAATCATGGTGAAGTGTCATGTAGTCGACGTTCACATAACACCACTAGAGGAAAGACAACATACATCTCATCAAAATATCGAACGAATACCAAATTCACATGATTACTTATAGCAAGAATTCTCCCATCTCCTCTAGAACAAACGTAACTACTCACAAAGCATGTTCATGTTCATGATTAGAGGGGTATTGAATATCATTAAGGATCTGAACATATGATCTTCCACCAAATAAACCAACTAACATCAGCTACAAGGAGTAATCAACACTACTAGCAACCCACGGGTACCAATCTGAGGTTTTGGGACAAAGATTGAATACAAGAGATGAGCTAGGGTTTGAAAGGAGATGGTGCTAGTGAAGATGTTGATGAGCATTGACCCTCCCTCGATGAGAGGATCATTGGTGATGACGATGGCTTCGATTTCCCTCTCCCGGAGGGAAATTTCCCTGGTAGAACAGCTTCGCCGGAGCCCTAGATTACTTCTGCCCAAGTTCCGCCTCGAGAAGGTGGCGCTTCGTCTCGAAAACTCTCCCTTCATTTTTTCTAGGTGAAAACGCTTCATATAGCAAAAGATGGGCACCGGAGACCTGCCATGGGGCCCACAAGCCCTAGGACATGATACGTCTCCAACGTATCTATAATTTATGAAGCATTCATGCTATTTTATTATCTGTTTTGAATGATTACAGGCTTTATTATACACTTTTATGTTACTTTTGGGACTAACCTATTAACCGGAGGCCCAGCCCATATTGCTGTTTTATTGCCTGTTTCAGTATTTCGAAGAAAAGGAATATCAAACGGAGTCCAAATGGAATGAAACCTTCGGCATCGTGATTTTTTGGAATATCATCCTGGAGGCTTGGAGATCAAGTCAGAAGACCCTCGAGGAGCCCATGAGATAGGCCCCCCCCCTACAGGGCGCGGCCCCCTGTCTCGTGGACCCCTCGAGCACCCCCCGACCGACTTCTTTCGCCTATATAGTCCCATGTACCCTAAAAACATCCACGAAGAAGATAGATCGGGAGTTCCACCGCCGCAAGCCTCTGTAGCCACAAAAAACCTCTCGGGAGCCCGTTCCGGCACCCTGCTGGAGGGGGAACCCATCACCGGTGGCCATCTTCATCATCCCGGCGCTCTCCATGACGAGGAGGGAGTAGTTCACCCTCGGGGCTGACGGTATGTACCAGTAGCTATGTGTTTGATCTCTCTCTCTCTCTCGTTTTCTCTCTCGTGTTCCCCCTATGGCACGATCTTGATGTATCCAGAGCATTGCTATTGTAGTTGGATCTTATGATGTTTCTCCCCATCTACTCTCTTGTGATGAATTGAGTATCCCCTTTGAAGTTATCTTATCGGACTGAGTCTTTTATGAGAACACTTGATGTATGTCTTGCCGTGTTTATCTGTGGTGTCAATGGGATATCATGTGCCTCTCGATGTATGTTTTGGTGACCAACTTGCGGGATCCGCCCATAAACCTATGCATAGGGGTTGGCACACGTTCTTGACTCTCCGGTAGAAACTTTGGGGCACTCTTTGAAGTACTTTGTGTTGGTTGATTGAATCTGAGATTGTGTGATGCATATCGTATAATTATGCCCACGGATACTTGAGGTGAGAATGGAGTATCTAGGTGACATTAGGGTTTTGGTTGATTTGTGTCTTAAGGTGTTATTCTAGTACGAACTCTTTTATAGATCGATCCGAAAGAATAACTTTGAGGTGGTTTTGTACCATACCATAATCTCTACGTTTGTTCTCCGCTATTAGTGGCTTTGGAGTGACTCTTTGTTGCATGTTGAGGGATTGTTATAAGATCTATCTATGTTATTATTGTTGAGAGAACTTGCACTAGTGAAAGTATGAACCCTAGGCCTTGTTTCCTATCATTGCAATACCATTTACGCTCACTTTTATCACTTGTTACCTTGCTGTTTTTATAATTTCAGATTACAAAAACCTTTATCTACTATCCATATTGCACTTGTATCACCATCTCTTCGCCGAACTAGTGCACCTATACAATTTACCATTTTATTGGGTGTGTTGGGGACACAAGAGACTCTTTGTTATTTGGTTGCGGGGTTGTTTGAGAGAGACCATCTTCATCCTACGCCTCCCATGGATTGATAAACCTTAGGTCATCCACTTGAGGGAAATTTGCTACTGTCCTACAAACCTGTGCACTTGCAGGCCCAACAACGTCTACAAGAAGAAGGTTGTGTAGTAGACATCAAGCTCTTTTCTGGCGCCGTTGCCGGGGAGGTGAGTGCTTGAAGGTATATCTTTAGATCTTGCAATAGAATCTTTTTGTTTCTTGTTTTATCACTAGTCTAGTTTATAAAAGAAAACTACAAAAAAATAGAGTTAAGTTTGTCTCATACGCTTCATCTTTTTAATATCTTTCGCGAGAATGATGGAAAGGAAAATTGTGCTCAAGTGCTAGAAGAAGAATGCATTAGAATGTTTGGTACTAGATCTTTGTATGATGAGCATGATTGCAATGTTGTTAGTATGAATTCCTTGAATATCCATGATGCTAATGATATGCAAAGCCACAAGCTTGGGGAAGCTATGTTTGATGAATATGCTATTTTTTGTCCCCCAAGTTTTGATGAGCAAATTTATTATGATGAAAGCATGCCTCCTATTTATGATGATTATATTGATGAAAGTGGGTTCGGAAGAGTGTCAACTTTAGGAAGTAGTGATCCCACTATTTTGGAGGATGTTGAATTTTACTGTGATGAATATGAAAGTGGATTTGGAAGAGTGTCAACTTTATTTAGTGATTCCACTATCTTGGGAGAGGTTTCAATCGATTATGATGAGAACGAAGTTGCTACTTATGATGATTATTGTGATGAAACTTATGCTATAAAAAGTAGTGATGATTATATTTACAAATCTTGTCATGATTATGATTACCCTTTTTCTGAACATTACTCTTTTAATGTGGAAACAATTTTTAGTGTTCAAGTCTCTTATGATACTCCCACTACTATTCATGAGAAGAAATTTGCTTATGTGGAGAGTAGTAAAATTTCTATGCTTGTAGATCATGAAAAGAATGCTTTAGGTGCTGGTTATATTGTTGAATTCATTCATGATGCTACTGAAAATTATTATGAGGGAGGAACATATGCTTGTAGGAATTGCAATAATATCAAGTTTCCTCTCTATGTGCTTAAAATCTTCAAACTATGCTTGTTTTACCTTCCTATGCTAGTTGATTATTGTTCCCATAAGTTGTTTGCTCACAAAATCCCTATGCATAGGAAGTGGGTTAGACTTAAATGTGCTAGTCATATGCTTCATGATGCTCTCTTTATGTTTCAATTCTTATCTTTTTGTGAGCATCATTGTCATCATCATGCCTATCTAGAAAGGCATTAAAGAAAAGCGCTTGTTGGGAGACAACCCAATATTTACCCTTACTGTTTTTGTGTGTCCACATGATTATGCTACTGTAGTAATCATGTTTTATAGCTTTTGTTTCAATAAAGTGCCAAGTAAGACCTATAGGATAACCTATGGTGATAGTTAATTTGATTCTCCTGAAAAACAGAAACTTTGCGCGCACGAGAAATTTTTTAGTAAATCACAGAAAAGTGATTTTGCATTGATTCTTTTTTATTCTGATCAACAGAAAAATTTCCTAGGACTTCCTATTTTGGCAGAATTTTTGGGATTCCAGAAGTTTATGTTTCATACAGATTACTACAGACTGTTCTGTTTTTGATAGATTCTGTTTTTCGTGTGTTGTTTGCTTATTTTGATGCATCTATGGCTAGTAAAATAGTTTAGAAACCATAGATAAGTTGGAATACAGTAGGTTTAACACCAATATAAATAAAGAATGAGTTCATTACTGTACCTTGAAGTGGTGTTTTGTTTTCTTTCGCTAATGGAGCTTACGAGTTTTCTGTTGAGTTTTGTGTTGTGAAGTTTTCATGTTTTGGGTAAAGATTCGATGGACTATGGAATAAGGAGTGGCAAGAGCCTAAACTTGGGGATGCCCAAGGCACCCCAAGGTAATATCCAAGGACAACCAAGTCTTCGTTCATCGGTAACTTTACTTGGAGCTATATTTTTATTCACCACATGATATGTGTTTTGCTTGGAACGTCATTTTATTTTGTTATTATTAGATTTCTATTATTTAGAATAATGTTTTGCATCTTTAGTTTCAATAAAAACAGTCAAGGATAGCCTTTGCCATGCTTATTTTGCCAGTATACATGTTTGCTGTTTGAAAACAGAAAGTTTACCGCTGTTCCAAAAATTCCTAAGAAAAGTCAGAGAATGGTATAATGTTGAAATTTTTTGCATATTGAGATCTGATAAATTTATTACAGTGGGAATTTTATTTCATAATTTTTGGAGTTAGGGAAGTTTGATGAATCTTGCATTCTTTACAGACTATACTGTTTTGACAGATTGCTGTTATGGTTGCATTGTTTGCATATGTTTGCTTGTTTAATGATTCTATTTGTGGATAGGAGTATTAAATATGCAGAGGCATTTTGTATGAAATGTTGAATAATAATTTTAGTGATTTGTTACAGTAGAAAATGATAAGGTTTTGCATTGGTTTATACTAACCTATCTCATGAGTTCTTGTTGAGTTTGGTGTGGATGAAGCTTTTGATAAAAAGAGAAACCCTAATATGAGAGGAATTAAGAAGACACAAAAGTTCAAGCTTGGGGATGCCCAAGGCACCCCAAGATAATATTCCAATAAGTCTCAAGCATCTAAGCTTGGGGATGCCCCGGTAGGCATCCCACCTTTCTTCTTCAACAACTATCGGTTAGTATCGGTTGAGCCTAAAGTTTTTTGCTTCTTCACATGAGTTGTGCTATCCTTGCAATGTCATTTTATTTTGTTTTGCTTGCTGCTTGAATACAATACCAAGATCTGAAATTCTTTAATGAGAGAGAGTCTTCATATAGTTACATAATTATTTAGCTACTCATTGATCTTCACTTATATCTTTTTGGAGTAGTTTTTCATTTACTCGTGTGCTTCACTTATATCCTTTGAGTAAATGGTTGAATGAGTTGAATGTCATAAATCTGAAACTATATATGCCTCATTTACTTATCCCATGGGGAGTATTGACTTCACATCTAAGAAGTAGAGGTTGTAAATTTATTGACGGTTAACAAGCATTGTCTTAGTCATTTGAACAATTCATGAAAGAATATTGAAGGAAGAGAGATTTCACATATAAATATATTACCATAGGCATCTCTTATGATTGTGAGCGCTCATTAATTATGACATGCTAAAGAGTTGATGTTGGACAAGGAAGACAACGTAATGGGTTATGTTTTCTCACATCTCAGTTAAAGTATATTGTCATGGATCATTCAAACATGTTGAGCTTGCCTTTCCCCCTCATGCTAGCCAAAAATTCTTAGCACCAAGTAGAGATACTACTTGTGCTTCCAAATATCCTTAAACCCAGTTTTGCCATGAGAGTCCACCATACCTACCTATGGATTGAGTAAGATCCTTCAAGTAAGTTGTCATCGGTGCAAGCAATAAAAATTGCTCTCTAAATATGCATGACTTATTAGTGAGGAGAAAATAAGCTTTGTACGAACTTGTTATGGAAGCAATAAAAGCGACGGACTGCATAATAAAGGTCCATATACAAGGGGCAATATAAAGTGACGTTCTTTCACATTAAGATTTTGTGTATCCTACCCTAAAAGCGCATGACAACCTATGCTTCCCTCTGCGAAGGGCCTATCTTTTACTTTATGTCTTTTACTTTATGCAAGAGTCAAGGTGATCTTCACCTTTCCCTTTTTCATTTTATCCTTTGGAAAGCACTTTGTGTTAGGGTGATCCTGATATATATATATATATATCCAATTGGATGTACGTTAGCATGAACTATTATTGTTGACATCACCCAAAGGTGAATACGTTTGGAGGCAACATTATAAGCCCCAATCTTTCTCTGTGTGTGATTAAAACTTCATAACCACAAGTACTGCGTGAGTGTTAGCAATTGTAGAAGACTATTTGATAGTTGAGTATGTGAAGTTTGCTAAATCAAAGCTCTGACATAGACTCTTCCTGAAAATAGGATGAATTGCAATTGTTTTGATGACTAAGAATGAAGTTTGCTAGCTTTCAAGAAAGTTTATGGTCTATGATTTACCATGTGAATTGCTTGTTACTAGTTCGTGAAAAGTTTTATGAGATGAACTACTGTTATGACGTATTATCATGCTAGAAAAGGTGATTGAAATTTTCATTGATCAAACTTGTGCACCTTCTAGCATTCACACTTCATAAATTCTTTCTTTATCACTTACCTACTCGAGGACGAGTAGGAATTAAGCTTGGGGATCCTGATATGTCTCCAACGTATCTATAATTTATGAAGCATTCATGCTATTTTATTATCTGTTTTGAATGATTACGGGATTTATTATACACTTTTATATTACTTTTGGGACTAACCCATTAACCGGAGGCCCAACCCATATTGCTGTTTTATTGCCTGTTTCAGTATTTTGAAGAAAAGGAATATCAAACGGAGTCCAAACAGAATGAAACCTTCGGCATCGTGATTTTTTGGAAGAATATCATCCTGGAGGCTTGGAGATCAAGT
>NC_041383.1:820624160-820651479 GCF_002162155.2 Triticum dicoccoides | reverse complement strand
CGTGTTCTCTCTCGTGTTCCCTCTATGGCACTATCTTGATGTATCCCGAGCTTTGCTATTGTAGTTGGATCTTATGATGTTTCTCCCCCTCTACTCTCTTGTGATGAATTGAGTTTCCCCTTTGAAGTTGTCTTATCGGATTGAGTCTTTTATGAGAACACTTGATGTATGTCTTGCCGTGTTTATCTGTGGTGACAATGGGATATCATGTGCCTCTTGATGTATGTTTTGGTGACCAACTTGCGGGTTCCGCCCATGAACCTATGCATAGGGGTTGACACACGTTCTTGACTCTCCGGTAGAAACTTTGGGGCACTCTTTGAAGTACTTTGTGTTGGTTTGATGAATCTGAGATTGTGTGATGCATATCGTATAATCATGCCCACGGATACTTGAGGTGACAATGGAGTATCTAGGTGACATTAGGGTTTTGGTTGATTTGTGTCTTAAGGTGTTATTCTAGTACGAACTCTTTTATAGATCGATCCAAAAGAATAACTTTGAGGTGGTTTCGTACCCTACCATAATCTCTACGTTTGTTCTCCGCTATTAGTGGCTTTGGAGTGACTCTTTGTTGCATGTTGAGGGATTGTTATATGATCTATCTATGTTATTATTGTTGGGAGAACTTGCACTAGTGAAAGTAGAACCCTAGGCCATTTAGGCTCACTTTTATCACTTGTTACCTTGCTGTTTTTATAATTTCAGATTACAAAAACCTTTATCTACTATCCATATTGCACTTGTATCACCATCTCTTCACCGAACTAGTGCACCTATACAATTTACCATTGTATTGGGTGTGTTGGGTACACAAGAGACTCTTTGTTATTTGGTTGCGGGGTTGTTTGAGAGAGACCATCTTCATCCTATGCCTCCCATGGATTGATAAACCTTAGGTCATCCACTTGAGGGAAATTTGCTACTGTCCTACGAACCTATGCACTTGCAGGCCCAACAACGTCTACAAGAAGAAGGTTGTGTAGTAGACATCAGGACACGCCCCTAGGCTTATGGCCACCTGGTGGGCCCCCCCTCTGGTATTTCTTCGCCCAGTATTTTTTATATATTCCAAAACAATTCTCTGTAAAGTTTCAGGACATTTGGAGTTGTGCATAATAGGTCTCTCAGATTTGCTCCTTTCCGGTCCAGAATTCCAACTGTCGGCATTCTCCCTCTTCGTGTAAATCTTTTAAAATAAGAGAGAAAAGGCATAAGTATTGTACCATAATGTGAAATAACAACCCATAATGCAACAAATATCAACATAAAAGCATGATGCAAAATGGACGTATCACATATCACGTCAATTATTGATAGCTGTCCGATCGAAATAGTGTGGCATCAACAAGTCATGCATGTGCTCATAAGTTACTTTTGTGCATTAACCTATCCTTGTAAACCATGCCACCTCATCAAGTCCATGCCTTTTTTCCAAGTCATGCATGCACTCATTTACATTTTTGCATTAACCTATCATTAAAACCATGCCACCTCATCAAGTCAATCATGTCTTTGGTTTTTGGAAAAAAATTATTCTCATTTTATACATCTTTTTGCCGCATGCATTCATTCATTTACATGATTGACAAGAACAAGTGTCCTTCTAAATTTTATTGTTTTTAAAATGTAAAACAAGGACACTCTTACATTTGTTTTTTCATTAGTTTTTTTGGTTTTAAGCACCTATTTATAAATTTGTTTTAACACGGTTCCACAACAACATGCGGGGCATCATCTATTTCAACAAGAGACTAGTCTAGGGGGATACATGATACGAAAAACTAGAATTAATGTGTGGACATAATAACACACACAAAATATATACATACAAAATTAGAATTGTAATACATATAAAAATTGGTTAGATTAACCATGCTCACATAACATTTAAAAAATTAATAGATAGTATTTTCAAAATTACAAATTTTTGATTGATCACGTTGAAAAAAGGCAAATATATGTGTTCAATTGTTTAAAAATATATTTAATTTGTTTCCACCTAGAGATGATATACATATCAGAGAAATCACTAATTAAAGTTTAATACTATATAGAGTTGTGATCTTCTTAGTATTGCAAAACGTTTTGCCTCTCCCAATAGCTTATGTCTACAATTTTATATGTTGTTGTGAGTTTGAAATACGAATACATTATGTGACAGAATTATTGTCTTCTATTACACTTCATAAAACTAAATTTTGATATTACATCTAAACATTTAATATATTTATATTATACGATATAAGTGTTTGTCATTGAAATGTACTCAAATATTTCAACATTATTTTGCTTGGAAAATAAGTTACATTTTTATAGTTTTTTCCTTTTGATGCATTATTTTTTAAAACCTTTTATTTAATGAATTATCTCTAGATCCAAGCAAAAGACAATGAAAAAAATCTCACACACAACAACATATTAATTTGGCACTCAAATTAATCATCGTGCATATGCGTGTATTGTGGTCCATTTAGTATTTTGAAATACCTTAGAAAAAAGCTCTAAAGCGTTTTGTGCATTACAAAATCCCTACAATGGTTTACAGTGTATGTTTTTCCATCTTAAGGTGTAAGGGTGGATATTGATTTTATAGCATATAGTTGTCTATCTTAGGGGCAAAAAAGAGAGAATGCTTTAGAATCGATGAGGTGTTTGGAAGGATTTGTTCTCGTATCTTCAATGTTGCTTGTTTTATTGGCTCTTTCTTGTGGAACATGTCTTTCATGTATATGTTTTTTTATCGATCATATGGCAATGCACACATGCTTTGTACTTTGTACAAACTTGTAACATGCAGGCGTGTGCATTTAAAGCAAAAAAACTTCGTGGGCGAAGAACCTTCTTAATATATGTCCTAGGGATTCGGGTGTTTTTTCTTGCTCTATGCTCACAACTTAGGGGACACTTTGTCTTCACTTGATGTGTCTTATCCTCTTCATACTATGGGTGCTAGACAGTGAGTTTTCGTCCTTGTGATGCTATTTCTATCATGGCTCAATTTTCACCACTTTAAATTGTGTAGAATATGTTTTTGGGGATTACATGTGAGGATTTATTAGGGTTTTAATAGGGACATGGTTCACATTTTCGTGTTGTATCTGTGTAGTTGTACTTCTACTAAATACTCCCTCTGTTCTAAATATAAGCCTTTTTAGATAGTTCAATACAAAGTACATATAGATGTATGTAGACAGATTTTAGAGTGTAGATTCACTCATTTTACTCTATATGTAGTCCATATTGGAATCTCTAAAAGGCTTATATTTAGAAACAGAGGGACTATATGATACATTGATAACACAACATGTAATAAAGGTGGGGGATGATACGTCTCCAACGTATCTATAATTTATGAAGCATTCATGCTATATTACTATGTGTTTTGAATGATTATGGGCTTTATTATACACTTTTATATTACTTTTGGGACTAAACTATTAACCGGAGGCCCAGCCCATATTGTTGTTTTATTGCCTGTTTCAATATTTCGAAGAAAAGGAATATCAAACGGAGTCCAAACGGAATGAAACCTTCGGCAGCGTTATTTGGGAAGAATATGATCCTGGAGACTTGGAGTTCACGTTAGAAGATCCCCGAGGACTCCACGAGCTAGGAGGGCGCCCCCCTACTGGGCGCGCCCCCCTGTCTCGTGGGCCCCTCGAGCACCTCCCGACCGAGAAGATAGTCCCACGTACCCTAAAAACATCCACGGAGAAGATAGCTCGGGAGTTCCGCCGCCGCAAGCCTCTGTAGCCACCAAAAACCTCTCGGGAGCCCGTTCCGGCACCCTGCCGGAGGGGAAACCCATCACCGGTGGCCATCTTCATCATCCCGGCGCTCTTCATAACGAGGAGGGAGTAGTTCACCCTCGGGGCTGAGGGTATGTACCAGTAGCTATGTGTTTGATCTCTCTCTCTCTCTCTCTCTCTCTCTCTCTCTCTCTCTCTCTCTCTCGTGTTCTCTCTCGTGTTCCCTCTATGGCACGATCTTGATGTATCACGAGCTTTGCTATTATAGTTGGATCTTATGATGTTTCTCCCCCTCTACTCTCTTGTCATGAATTGAGTTTCCCCTTTGAAGTTATCTTATCAGATTGAGTCTTTATTTGAGAACACTTGATGTATGTTTTGGTGACCAACTTGCGGGTTCCGCCCATGAACCTATGCATAAGGGTTGGCACATGTTCTTGACTCTCCGATAGAAACTTTGGGGCACTCTTTGAAGTACTTTGTGTTGGTTGGATGAATCTGAGATTGTGTGATGCATATCGTATAATCATGCCCACGGATACTTGAGGTGACAATGGAGTATATAGGTGACATTAGGGTTTTTGTTGATTTGTGTCTTAAGGTGTTATTCTAGTACGAATTCTTTAATAGATTGATCCGAAAGAATAACTTTGAGGTGGTTTCGTACCCTACCATAATCTCTACGTTTGTTCTCCGCTATTAGTGGCTTTGGAGTGACTCTTTGTTGCATGTTGAGGGCTTGTTATATGATCTATCTATGTTATTATTGTTGAGAGAACTTGCACTAGTGAAAATATGAACCCTAGGCCTTGTTTCCTATCATTGGAATACCATTTACGCTCACTTTTATATTTAGTTACCTTGCTGTTTTTATATTTTCAGATTACAAATACCTTTATCTACCATCCATATTGCACTTGTATCACCATCTCTTCGCCGAACTAGTGCACCTATATAATTTACCATTGTATTGGGTGTGTTGGGGACACAAGAGACTCTTTCTTATTTGGTTGCAGGGTTGTTTGAGAGAGACCATTTTCATCCTACGCCTCCCACGGATTGATAAACCTTAGTCATCCACTTGAGGGAAATTTGCTACTGTCCTACAAACATGTGCACTTGCAGGCCCAACAACGTCTACAAGAAGAAGGTTGTGTAGTAGACATCAAGCTCTTTTTTGGCGCCGTTGCCGGGGAGGTGAGTGCTTGAAGGTATATTTAGATCTTGCAATCGAATCTTTTTGTTTCTTGTTTTATCACTAGTTTAGTTTATAAAAGAAAGCTACAAAAAAATGGAGTTAAGTTTGTCTCATACGCTTCGTCTTTTTAATATCTTTCGTGAGTATGATGGAAAGGAAAATTGTGCTCAAGTGCTAGAAGAAGAATGCATTAAAATGCTTGGTACTAAATCTTTGAATGATGAGCATGATTGCAATGTTGTTAGTATGAACTCTTTGAATATCCATAGTACTAATGATGATTGCACTAGTTATGATGAAAATGTCTCCTATAAGCATGTTGGTTTTTGTGGAGTAGATTGGATTTGCATGGACACACCAAATAGAGAAAATAGATATTGCAAGAGTCATAAGTACTTGAAAACTAAAGGTTTGCAAGAAAGTCTTGATGAGTGTGCTAGAAGATTCAATATTTTTCACACTCCTTGTGAACTTTGCAATGAATGTGGTCATTTAAATCTCCAATGCAAATTGTTTTATGATCGAATCGTGTCCAAAAATTGTGATAGCGTGATTACCCTTGGGCATCATAAAGAGCTTAGTCTTCTTTTGGGGTATGAAGAAATGAAACGTATAACTGAGGATATTCCAAAATTTAATCTTGATAGATTTCTTGATTTTGATCTAGAGGATATTTATATGTTTTGTGTGGAGAATTGTGTTGAAAATCCTTATATTGCCAATTACCTAAAGAAAAGAAAGCAAATGGAAGATGATGAGAATACTGATGAAAGGGAAGAGACTTCCCAATCTCCTCCTATTATTTCTTATGATGAATCAGGTAACAAGGAGGAGCTTTCTATTCAACCAATCTCATCAATAAGGAGCTCAAAGAGGAAGGTTGAACCTACACATAATGTGAAGAATAAAAAGAAAAGAAGGAGCAACAAAGGTAGAAAGGTATCCCTCCCGAATGATGTTGCTCCACTACTCATTGTGATGATGATAATTGCTATACTATTGGTGCTATCCATATTTTTAATGATGAGAGTGATTATGCTTATGATATGAAAGAGCCCAAGCTTGGGGAAGCTATGCTTGATGAGGATGAAATATTTGAGAATATATTTGCTGAAATTAATGTTTGTCCCAAGCTTGGGGATGCTATGTTTAATGAAGATGATATTTTTAGCATCCCAAGTTTTGATATGCAAAGTTGTTATGATAACATGCTTCCTATTTATGATGATTATATTGATGAAAGTGGGTTGGGAAGAGTGTCAACTTTAGGAAGTAGTAATCCCACTTTTTTGGAGGATGTTGAATTTTATTGTGATAAATATGAAAGTGGATTTGGAAGAGTGTCAACTTTATTTAGTGATTCCACTATCTTGGGAGAGGTTTCAATCGATTATGATGAGAACGAAGTTGCTACTTATGATAATTATTGTGGTGAAACTTATGCTATAAAAAGTAGTGATGATTATATTTATAAAACTTGTCATGATTATGATTACCCTTTTTCTGAACATTACTCTTTTAATGTGGAAACAATTTTTAGTGTTCAAGTCTCTTATGATACTCCCACTATTCTGAATGAGAAGAATTTTACTTATGTGGAGAGTAGTAAATTTTCTATGCTTGAAGATCATGAAAAGAATGCTTTAGGTGCTGGTTATATTGTTGAATTCATTCATGATGCTACTAAAAACTATTATGAGGGAGGAACATATGCTTGTAGGAATTGCAATAATATCAAGTTTCCTCTCTATGTGCTTAAATTTTTGAAGTTATGCTTGTTTTGTCTTCCTATTCTTGTTGATTATTGTTCCCATAAGTTGTTTGCTCACAAAATCCCTATGCATAGGAAGTGGGTTAGACTTAAATGTGCTAGTCATATTCTTCATGATGCTCTCTTTATGTTTCAATTCTTATCTCTTATGTGAGCATCATTGAAATCACCATGCCTAGCTAGGGGCGTTAAACGATAGCGCTTGTTGGGAGGCAACCCAATTTTATTTTAGTTTCTTGCTTTTTGGTTCTGTTTAGTAATAAATAATCCATCTAGATTCTGTTTAGATGTGGTTTTATGTTTTAATTAGTGTTTGTGCCAAGTAGAACCTTTGGGAAGACTTGGGTGAAGTCTTTATGATCATTCTGTAAAAAACAGAAACTTTAGCGCTCACAAGATTAGCTTCAAATTTTTACTGGAGAGTGCTATTTAGTTGATTCTTTTTGCAGATGATTACTAGACAAATTCCTCAGGTCCACCAATTTATTTTGGAATTTTTGGAGTTCCACAAGTTTGCGTTAGTTACAGATTACTACAGACTGTTCTGTTTTTGACAGATTCTGTTTTTCGTGTGTTGTTTGCTTATTTTGATGAATCTATGGCTAGTAAAATAGTTTATAAACCATAGAGAAGTTGGAATACAGTAGGTTTAACACCAATATAAATAAATAATGAGTTTATTACAGTACCTTGAAGTGGTGTTTTGTTTTCTTTCGCTAACGGAGCTTACGAGTTTTCTGTTAAGTTTTGTGTTGTGAAGTTTTCAAGTTTTGGGTAAAGATTTGATGGACTATGGAATAAGGAGTGGCAAGAGCCTAAGCTTGGGGATGCCCAAGGCACCCCAAGGTAATATTCAAGAGTAGCCAAAAGCCGAAGCTTGGGGATGCCCCGGAAGGCATCCCCTCTTTCGTCTTCGTTCATCGGTCACTTTACTTGGAGCTATATTTTTATTCACCACATGATATGTGTTTTGCTTGGAGCGTCATTTTCTCTTGTTAGTTTATGTATAGTAAGGTTTTACATCTTTAGTTTCAATAAAAATGTCAAGGATAGCCTTTGCCATGCTTATTTTGCTAGTATACATGTTGCTGTTTGAAAACAGAAAGTTTACCGCTGTTGCAAAAATTCCCTAGAAAAGTCAGAGAGTGCTATAATGTTGAATTATTTTGCATATTGAGCTCTGATAAATTTATTACAGTGGGAATTTTATTTCATAATTTTTGGAGTTAGGGAAGTATTGATACTCTTGCATTCTTTACAGACTGTACTGTTTTGGCAGATAGCTGTTATGTTTGCATTGTTTGCATATGTTTGCTTGTTTAATGATTCTATTTAAGGATAGGAGTATTAAATATGCAGATGCATTTATTATGCAATGTTGAATAATAATGTTAGTGATTTGTTACAGTAGAAAATGATAAGGTTTTGCATTGGTTTATACTAACCTATCTCACGAGTTCTTGTTGAGTTTGTTTTAATGAAGCTTTTGATAAAAAGAGAAACCATGATATGAGAGGAATTAAGGAGATACAAAAGTTCAAGCTTGGGGATGCCCAAGGCACCCCAAGATAATATTTCAAGAAGTCTCAAGCATCTAAGCTTGGGGATGCCCCGGTAGGCATCCCACCTTTCTTCTTCAACAACTATCGGTTAGTATCGGTTGAGCCTAAAGTTTTTTGCTTCTTCACATGAGTTGTGCTATCCTTGCAATGTCATTTTATTTTGTTTTGCTTGCTGCTTGAATACAATACCAAGATATGAAATTCTTTAATGAGAGAGAGTCTTCATATAGTTACATAATTATTTAGCTACTCATTGATCTTCACTTATATCTTTTTGGAGTAGTTTTTCATTTACTCGTGTGCTTCACTTATATCCTTTGAGTAAATGGTTGTATGAGTTGAATGTCATAAATCTGAAATTTTATATGCCTCATTTGCTTATCCCATGGGGAGTAATGAATTCACGTCTAAGAAGTAGAGGTTGTAAATTTATTGAAGGTTTGCAAGCATTGTATTGGTCATTTGAACAATTCATGAAAGAATATTGAAGGAAGAGAGATTTCACACATAAATATATTATCATAGACATCTTTTATAATTGTGAGCACTCATTAATTCAGTATGACATGCTAAAGAGTTGATGTTGGACAAGGAAGACAACGTAATGGTTTATGTTTTCCGACATCTCAGTTAAAGTATATTGTCATGGATCATTCAAACATGTTGAGCTTGCCTTTCCCCCTCATGCTAGCCAAAATTCCTTGCACCAAGTAGAGATACTACTTGTGCTTCCAAATATCCTTAAACCCAGTTTCTGCCATGAGAGTCCACCATACCTACCTATGGATTGAGTAAGATCCTTCAAGTAAGTTGTCATCGGTGCAAGCAATAAAAATTGCTCTCTAAATATGCATGACTTATTAATGCAGAGAAAATAAGCTTTGTACGAACTTGTTATGGAAGCAATAAAAGTGACGAACTGCATAATAAAGGTCCATATACAAGGGGCAATATAAAGTGACGTTCTTTCGCATTAAGATTTTGTGTATCCAATCCTAAAAGCGCATGACAACCTCTGCTTCCCTCTGCGAAAGGCCTATCTTTTACTTTATGTCTTTTACTTTATGCAAGAGTCAAGGTGATCTTCACCTTTCCCTTTTTCATTTTATCCTTTGGCAAGCACTTTGTGTTGGGGTGATCCTGATATATATATCCAATTGGATGTAAGTTAGCATGAACTATTATTGTTGACATCACCCAAAGGTGAATACGTGTGGAGGCAACATTATAAGCCCCAATCTTTCTCTGTGTCTGATTAAAACTTCATGACCACAAGTATTGTCTGAGTGTTAGCAATTGTAGAAGACTATATGATGGTTGAGTATGTGAAGTTTGCTAAATCAAAGCTTTGACATAGACCCTTCCTGAAAATAGGATGAATTGCAATTGTTTTAATGACTAAGAATGAAGTTTGCTAGTTTTCAAGAAAGTTTATGGTCTATGATTTAACATGTGAATTGCTTGTTACTTTATCGTGAGAAGTTTTATGAGATGAACTACTGTTATGACATATTATCATGCTAGAAAAGGTGATTGAAATTATGATCAACCTTGTGCACCTTCTAGCATTCACACTTCATAAATTCTTTCTTTTATCATTTACCTGCTCGAATTAAGCTTGGGGATGCTGATACGTCTCCAACGTATCTATAATTTATGAAGCATTCATGCTATATTAGTATGTGTTTTGAATGATTATGGGCTTTATTATACACTTTTATATTACTTTTGGGACTAACCTATTAACCGAAGGCCCAGCCCATATTACCAATACCTTTATCTACCATCCATATTGCACTTGTATCACCATCTCTTCGCCGAACTAGTGCACCTATACAATTTACCATTGTATTGGGTGTGTTGGGGACACAAGAGACTCTTTGTTATTTGGTTGCAGGGTTGTTTGAGAGAGACCATCTTCATCCTACGCCTCCCACGGATTGATAAACCTTAGGTCATCCACTTGAGGGAAATTTGCTACTGTCCTACAAACCTGTGCACTTGCAGGCCCAACAACGTCTACAAGAAGAAGGTTGTGTAGTAGACATCAGGGGATCACACATTCACCGCTTCCATGCTCCTGAACCAGCGGGTTGTGATGGTGAAGAGTGCTCATACTTATGCTGTATCGATATAGGCCTCATGGAAAACAAAACGTTAACCTTACATTTATCTTCACCTCCTCCACGACTTTTAAATATGATTTACAGCTCTACATATTGCCTCGTTATAGCCACCAAACACATAGATGGGCGATCGCACGGATACCACCCTTTGATAATTGTAATGACTTTTGCATTCAACCTTTGACTGCCCTATGATTCATTCATTTTATATTGTGCCCGCCATCCACCCATCCACAACATGTAGACTTTGGAGTTCTTCTCGTCCTCGGGACTGATTTTCGTCAGCTCATGGTGATTTTACTTTCTCATGGCTCCGTCCTATGGGGTGGGGCTAGCGCATTGTCCTTCCTCTTTAGGACTATATGGCCCACCATAGGGTCTGGCAGCGTCTGTGGGGTTTGTTGTTGAAACTTCCATCTTTTGAGGATTGAACTAAAAGGTTGTATAAAACATATGTCTACTCTCACATGCACGTACCTTGGTATACATGATGTTTGTACCGACTGGAGTAGGATGTGGACCCCCTACACCAAAGTCAGCTCATGATAGGCATTGATATCCTTTACCAGCAAATTATATACCTTGGTGTGATGAAATGATCTCCTTTTGGTTTGTGGATTTGATAGCCTAGTCTTACTGACAGGTTTGTTTAATGTAAGGAACATTTACAATTTCCCCTGGTTTATCGACACATCAGCATGATTTATTTACCTGTAGCGATGACATCCATTAAAAGAGTTTTCCCAACCATCAATATCATAAAGACATAGTATTTGATAAATAAGATATCTCATGGAATGGTTGAACGATATAATGACATGTTTATGCAGAGCGAGATATGTTTGCTGAAATTAATTTTTGTGTTTGCTTTTCTGCATTTTCTCTATCTGTTTTGTTTTGGTTTGTATCTTAGTTTTTTTCTTATAATTTTTTATTTTTTTATCATTTATTAATTACAAATGTCGACTTTTTCAAGTACATGTCGAACAATTTTCGTATACATGTTGAACATAATTTAGATTCTTGTTGAATACTTTTTAAATACATCTGAACTTTACCAGAATACAGGTTTGAACATTTGTAAAATGCATATTGACCATTTTTAAACTCAATGAACAATTTTAAACACAGATTGAACATTTTTCAAAAATTTCGTGAATATCTTTGTAAGAATCTGAACATTTCATTGGCGATGAAAAAACTGGCACAAACATTATTTATATGTTATGAATTTTTTTTCAAAAGTGCACGAAAAAATTCTTACATTTCGTGAACGTTTTTAAAATGCAAAGAATAAATTATTAAATGCAGTTTTTTTTTAAATGTCATCAACGAATTTTAGAATGCTTCCAAGATTTTTTTACAAATTACTCAAACAAAATTTCACATTTTCATGAACATTTATTTAAAACTCATGAAATATTTTTAAACGTGTGAATTTTTTAAATGTCATATTTTTTAACTGACCAAACATTTGTTTTATCCACGCAAACAAACTTGTACGTTCCATGAACATCTATTCAGTGTTACAGAAACAAGCACCCAAAAAAGACCGAAAATGCTACAGAACATTTTTGTGTGAACTTCCATGAAAGTGAACAGAAAAAATGGAAATATAAAAGATCGAAAAGGTAAAAGAATGATCTGAAAGAAAAACAACAAGAAAACATAAAAAGGTGTAGGACAAAAGTAGAAAGAAAGTAACATAAAATGGGAATGAAAAATATACATACTAATTTAGAAAATGAAAACTTAGAAATATATTTATTTTATTTAAATGAAAAAAAACAAAAAATAAAAATTAAGGGAAAAATTCAAAATTTAACTGATGCTCAAAACTGAAGAAACCAATAGAAGAAGAAAAAACATCAGTAAAACCCCACATATGCTCCATGCTAGGAGGCACCGGACAAAAAAACTATAAATCGTTTATTGCAAGACATACATCCGTTGCGCCTGAAGTGTTCGCTCCTAATTGTCCGCTCCTCTATGGTGGTCTTGAGAGGCTTCTATGTACATTATCCAATAATTTTAGGAACCTTCTGTCTGTTTTTGAGGAGGTTTTAATCGATATTTTCTTTTCTCTTTTCCTATGTTTTTTTACTGTTTTATCAGTTTTCCTTTGGTTTTCCATTTTTCATTTTAATCTTCTTTTCTTCATTTTTCTAATTCATGTCGAAGGTTTTTCAAATACACGTTAAATACTTTTGAGATGCAGGTCAAACAGTTTTAAGTCACATTAACATTTGTTTGATTACATGTTGAACATTTTTCAAAAGCACACTGAATATTTTTGTAAACCCATGATGCACCTCATTCAAAATATACGGTGAAATTTTTTGATACATCGTAAACATTTTTCAGATACATGATGAAAATTTTCTAAATACGCGATGGCCATTTCTTAGTTGTAGGCACATCTGGCACAAAAGGGAACGAAAGAAGACCGTCCATGTTTTTTTTGCAGGGAGAAGATCGTCCATTTGATCGAGCATATTGGGCGGCCAGTCCTATTCCGTGCAGAGATCGCCAAGTTTTTTTTTTTGAGAGATTGCAGAGATCGCCAAGTAGCATGGCAGCGCATACCCTCCCCATGTGCATGTGCTCTGTATGAGTTGGCCCATACTAGTTCCTTTCCACCTGTTCTAGGAAGGTTCTAGAACCTCCCGGAACCTTTTTTTCTTAATTTTTCTTTCTTTTATCACTTACTTTTTTCTTTCTCTTTTCTGTTTTCTCCCTTTTCCACCTTTATTTTATTTTTCATGTTTTTTTTCCTTTTCCCGTTCTTATTTTCGTTTGTTCTTTTTTCTTTCATTTTTACTTTCTTTTGAAATCCGGGAACAATTTTTGATATTCAAAAACATTTTTGTTTATTTTTGATAAATATTTATGAAATCCCAAAAAATTTCTAAATTCGTGAATATTTTCCTATATGACAGCATTTGTGTTAAATAATGATCAATTTTTAAAATTCAAGATTTTTTTAAAATTTTGTGAACATTTTTCAAAATCGAAACATGTTTTGAATTCACGTTTTTCCAAATTCGCATTTTTCTGAAATTTAAACATTTTTGAAATCCCAAATTATTTTAAGGGATTAGAAAAGAAAAAACATAAGAAAAAATAAATAAATAAAAAAGGGGACCTCCGATCCCGCTCATGGGCCGGCCCGAAAGGGCGGACGGGGGATGCGCATTGGCTCATTCGTCAGCGCCTCGAGTTCCGTAGTTGACGGGTATGATCTCGCAATAGTTGAGATTATAGCATCTGCGCCCATCTATCAAGATCACTCCTGTATGGTAGCAATAGCCATAGCCATTTAGTCTTTCCCTTAGTCGGGCCACAACAAGCCACGTGTAGGAGGCTACACGCTCGTAAATAAGGACGAAGGCGAATCATATCGGTGGCCCTTCGTTGGCTCGAGACTGTTCTTTTGCGTGCGTCGACGACCCCTCCGATGGGACTTTTATTCCGATGAAGCTGGACGGTGGCTCGTCGGCGCTCTATTTAGCAGTAGCCGAGCAGGCAGCACAGGCCAAATTAGAAGGCAGCAAGCAGCAGCAGATCAACGATGGTGAGGGCAGCCAGCAGCACGGCACATGGCAACGAGCTGAGCCATTCTCTGTAATTTACCGGGAGATTCCACAATAGAAGACCGGCCATGGCCATTCCTAATTAGACTTGTTCAAACTTTCAGGTTAGGAAGTTTCTTTTTTTGTTGACACCATAAGAAATTCATAAGTGGATACTATCAGTGCATACTATTAGTGAGAACTTGTATTCTTCGTGCTCCCTCAAAAGAGCCTGCTCGAGATCATAACGTGAACTCAATATGTTTTACGACATCATATGAACACCAAAAATACATCGCTGTAGGTTCATTCGCTCGCTCCAGTTTTTTTTTGTTTTTTCACCGGTTTTCCTTCGTTACACTTTTCTTTCACAAGATTTTCTGGATTTTTATTTCTTTGTTATACTTTTGGTTATTTTTGTCTTTTTCTTGGTTTTCTATGTATTCCTCAGTTTTCGTTGCCTTTTTTTGGTTTTAATCTGTTTCCTTTTTTGACACATGTCTACTTTTTGCGAGTACAAGATGTACATTTTTAGCGCACACGTGAAACATTCTTTTGATACACTTGGACATTTTTCAAATACATGATCTACATTTGTTTTCAAAAATAGATGTTTTGAACACTTATTGAAATACACAATAACATTTTTCAAACACATGCTGTACATTTTTAATGGCACTAATTTTTTGTAAACTACATGAATATTTTTTCACATTGTATAGAAATTTTTAATTTTGTCACAGATATTCTTTCAAAACAAATGAATATTTCTTCAAAATGGCACGTACATTCTCTTAATGGAATAAACATCTTTTAACCTACAGACCATTTTCTTAACATTTTATACACATTTTCTAAAATGTCACAAATCTTTTTTGAATCGTTGGAGTTTTTCGTAAAATATCACACACATTTTTTAATGGTTTGATTTTTTTTATATTTAGCAACTTTTTTACATTGTATACAACTTATTCGAAAATGTCCTGAAAACATTTTCGAAGGTTATGAACATTTTCTTAAATGTTACATATATTTTTTGAATGTATGATTTTTTTTTGAATTACGCAAACACCTTTTGGACATTGTATAAACATTTCATAAAGTGGCACACACATTTTTTAAACAACTGACATTTCTACATGTCACTAACATTTTCTGAACGCATGATTAACATTTTTATATACATGTCTAACATTTTTTGAATGAGTGATAAATTTTTTAAAATAAAATCTGAAGTGTTTCTTGTAACATATTCATATTGGAAATATTTCGAAACATAAAAAGTAGTAAAAAAACAAGAAACGAAAAAAACGTGAATAAAAACGAAAAAGCATGATTGTTTTTTGAGGGGTAGGAAAAAGCATGGGTGACGGCAGTGTGACGTCAGTGGGCAACCCAGGCCAGCGAATTAGTCCACCCGCTCGTCAAGGCCGGAGGCGAATCAATCGGTCGCCCATCGTTGGCTCAAAAAAAAAAAAAAAAGATTGCGTGCGCCGTCGACTGGAGGCGGCAGGGGAGCTATGGCGGCGACCCCTCCGATGGGATTTTCACTCCAGTGGAGGTGGGCGGTTGCTCGTCGGCGCTCTAGTTAGCAGTAGCCGAGCGGGCAGCACCGGCAACCACCCAATCTGCGCAAGGCCATAACCAGATCCGCGCCGGCGGCACGGCACGCGGCAACTAGGTGAGCTATATTCCCTGTAATTCACCGAGAAATTCCGCAACTGAAGGCCGGCCGTGGCCATTCCTAATTAGACTTGTTCAAACTTTCAGATTAGGAAGTTTTTTTGTTGAGACCACAAGAAGTTCACAAGTGAAACTGTTGGTGCATACTATTAGTGAGAACTTGTATTCTTTGTGTTATGTCAAAAGTGCCTGCTTGAGATCATAATGTGAACTCAAGCTGTTTTACTACATGATACGAACACCAAAAATACGGTGCTGCGCTGTCTCTGGTGGGACACTAATTCTGCACCAAACTAATAGCAGATCAGCTCACTGGGAATGAAGAAAATAGATAGGCATTTGATGCACTAGAAACAAAAAGGTGATGCATCCAAATAAACAAACTGACTAGGGCTTTACTCTATTGATTTTGAGAAAGGAATAAGGAGTCTTAGAGCATCTCCAACAGATGGTTCAAAATTTGGCGGTCCAAAACCGAAGATGTAAAATTTAGACCGTCAAAAAGTGCGTTTTGGAGCTCCGAAAAAAGGCCAACTCCAACAGATGGTCCAAATTCTCATGGTCCAAAAGACCAACTCCAATAGATGGTCCAAATTCATGGTCCAAAACCGGTCAGCAGCCGCGCGTCTGCTGTTCAGCCGCTGTCCAGCCACTGTATAGCCGCACATATTGCATAAAAACATGTTTTGAAACAACATAAAAAAATTCATGTCCACAATATCAAATTATTACATAGTTCTTCAGATCCAGGAGATGAAATGCAACACAAATACAACATAGTTTTGCATAATACAACGGTAATTGCATAGTAATTATACCCACATCTGAACCTTACATCTGAACCTTATACCCACATCAAGATTAGTAATGGTGCATGTATACCCTTTGTATTCATTGTGGTATCCTTTATTAACACTCAATTAACTGGCAGCGTATAGGCATGTATTCTGTCGCATTGATGGGCCTCGTGTCAGGAGATAGCTGGACTTCACGCTACGAACAGTGCCCTCCATTAACTTGGCCTGCTCCTCTCTCGTGTGTGGCCGAACGGCCGAACCCTCGTCCCTATCCATCCATCTCTCTTCCTCTGCCCCGGTGAGCCACCGTCGTGCTTCTCCTCCATGCTTGTTGTGCCCCGCCTCCAACGCCACCCACGTGTCGCCGGCGCTCGGGACGAAGCTCCACTGGCACATCGCCTACAGCCGCCGATGGATTCAACCTCCAACCCCACCCCACACACGGCCAGCGTTGGATCCGGGAACGGTGGAAGCACGAACCGGTGACTGCAGATCCAGCACGGCTGAGACTTTGGGGATGAAGGCCGTCGACTAGGCAAGGATCCTCAGTGTCGAGACCGTCTTTTCTTTCCTCGATATTCTCTCTGTAATTTTCGTCCCTCGAATTTTCTCTCTAAGTTTTCCTGGATCTTTTTTCCTTATCAACTCTGACACCCAATGGTGTTCAGATCGTATTTTTTCCTCGTTTTTTCTCGCAAATTTTTCTTTCCCCGAAATCTCTCTGAGGTTTCTTGGAAAATTTTTCATCGTCAACTCTGACACCCAATGTTCTCTCAAATTTTTCTTTCCTCGAATTTTCTCTCTGAGGTTTCCTGGATATTTTTTGTACAACATGATATTGTGGTGTTCAAATCTTGGTTTTTTAGGCGGGGAAAAATCTGGGCAATTCTGAGATTTTACATGACTGTGATTTGCGACAGAAAATAATCAAAGTGCCCGTACTGCAACAATGGAGAAGGTTACTCATGAGTCATGGACAAAGAACAACCCTGGCAAGTATTTCTACAAGTGCAAGCATCACTGGGTAAGCTTTGGAGCCTTACTCATTTGCTCCAATCTATTTACCCCGTATTGGAAATGAGTTGGCGAGGCATATGGTTGTAACAGAAATCTTGTTTGTTGTTAATCCACAATATAGACTAGGAGGTGTAAATTCTGTTAATGGGAGGCGGTGTACATCAAGAAGTGCTTCGTGCAAGGTGGCCTAAGCTGTTCATCCATGCCGACAACTTACCCAAGAATAATAAGGCGCCTCTCAATGTCCTCCTCATCGTTGGGATTCTCAGCCCAGCCGTTGTTCTGTACCCGTGCATCAGGCTACACGGAATATGCTAATTTAGGGATCTGTGAAGCTAATCCCCTAGATGTTCCCTAACTATCTATCCAGGAAGTTTAGTACCTGCAATATATGTGTGTAACCAGGGAATTCCTGTACCAAGGATCTGCCGGAAAGTTCAGGCCTATCTTCTGGACACTGTAAACATTTTCAAATTTGAGTCTTCAAACACACTACCATAATGGCAGTTAGTGCATTTATACTTCCCTAGACCGGGATGTGGCTGATCTCTATAATTTACCTGCTCGGATACAGAGGGACTGCAATTCAGATGACAAAATGCAGTGAACCAAGGTGAGCCTGTTACATAAACATTGCCGAGAGACCAAATCAAACGTTGTTTTGTTTAAAATTTACAATAGCAAAGCAAGGATTACATTGGGCAGTCCTTGAGCCATTATCATCAGCATTGATAGTCGAATATTCAGAAACTGCACACTATCTGAATCACCCTTTCTACTCTTTAACAGTGGCAAGCACGGTGGCAAGTAGCCAAGTACAGTCATCTCCCGAGCAGCGAAAACAGCCGAGGGAGCCCGTGGTAGATTGATGAATCCTGCAATCCCACACTGTGTGCACCTAAGGTTTTGTTTAAAGCGTGAGCAACATGTTTGATTTGATTTGGAATGAAGCCAGTTTGGACAACAGATTTGACACGAGGACTAGAATGGAGAAACTTGGTGCCAACTCCATTGCCAGAGCTATGCGTGCTCCTCTACATCATGGCGCTGAATCTAGGAAGTCTGCAGTAGAGGGGACCCGGTGCTTTGCCATTGCACATCCTCTGTTGAAAGAACAGATTGGCCATGATTGATTTTGGTTAATGGGGGCAGGATGTAGAATGGGGGAGAGAGAGCCTAAATTAATTTTTTCCTTTTCGCCGGTGCCCGACATGTACCGCAATCAATTGATATTGGGCTCCACTGCTTGTATCCTGGCAACGTATTGCAGCTGTATCTTAACTGGTTTAATAACATGCATATTAAATGTCACGATCTGGCCAAAGTAACGGTTGGCGTCGATTCCGGTGGGCGGAGCACCTGGGAGCCAAAAATCCGCGTCCATAATACAACATAGTTTTGAACAAACAAATAATGAATCTATGCAGATCTTTCGCCATGCCATTTCCAATGCTCTTCCATCAAATCTTTCTGGAGTTAGTCATGCACATCGGTGTCTCTAATCTCGCTGTACACCTTCATGAAACGTCTGATGCCCTGTTCTTTTCGCATGAGGTTAACAGGAATGCCCATCAAATGATAGAAGTTGTAATCTAAATGTTTTCCGCGCTCGTTCTCATTGATAATGTTATGCATGATCACGCAAGCGGTCATGATGTACCAAAGGATCTTTTGATCCCAAAATCTAGATGGTCCTCGCACAATAGCAAATTGGGATTGCAAAATCCCAAATGCCCTCTCAACATCTTTTCTAGCCGCCGCTTGTGCATTATGAAAGACAAGTTCTTTTTTACCTTCAGGTTTTGCAACCGGCTTGACGAATGTACTCCACCTCGGGTAGATCCCATCTGCAAGATAGTACCCATAGTTGTAGGTGCGGCCATTTGCTTCGAAGGTCACCGATGGTGCTTCTCCATTTGCTAAGTTGGCAAAGAGAGGTGACCGGTCGAGCACGTTGATGTCGTTGCAAGAACCGGGCATACCAAAATATGCATGCCAAATCCATGTTTCATGATCAACAACTGCCTCAAGAATGATAGTGGCATCCTTCCCACGAACCTTGAATTATCCATGCCATGCTTTTGGACAGTTCTTCCATTTTCAATGCATGCAATCCACAGACCCGAGCATACCTGGAAACCCTCAAGCTTTGTTC
Source organism: Triticum dicoccoides (assembly GCF_002162155.2). Classification (NCBI taxonomy): domain Eukaryota; kingdom Viridiplantae; phylum Streptophyta; class Magnoliopsida; order Poales; family Poaceae; genus Triticum; species Triticum dicoccoides. The sequence goes on along the minus strand of NC_041383.1, from coordinate 820,631,846 downwards.
ATCTCCAAAAGCCTCTGAGTGTCCTGAGCATTGGGTGCTCTCAAGTATTGTGGACCGAACACTTCTACCATAACTATTGCGAATTGCTTGACATAGAAGATAGAAGTTCTCTCTGCCATCGCTAAGTTGTCATCAATGTAATCTGCCGGAACACCATATGCAATCATGCGCAAAGCGGCAGTGACCTTCTGCTCAATGCTATGACCAAGCAACCCGGCATAGTTCCTTCTCTGCTCGAAGACTGGATTATGCTGCTTCACGGAATTGCAAATGCAGAAGAACAAGTCTTTTGACATTTTGAAACGGCGTCGAAAGTAATTCTCCGGAAAAACAGGTGATGATGCTAAGTAGTTGCGCACAAACCGTTTGTGCGCATCAATCCATTCTCTCCGAATGAACGCACGACCATAAACGGAACCACCGTGCTTCGGTTTCTTCCTCTTGTGCATGGACACTAGCATAGCAACCTCCTCTTCTTCATGCAAATCAAATTCCTCGTCCGACGATGAATCATCCACGAAAGAGGAGTCAACCGAGCTCATCTACATTGCACACAACCACCGTCAAACATACTATCCAATCCCAAGTTAAATCATCAAGTTTCGTTATTTTTTTACCTTGGGGAATTCCGTCGAACACCTAGTGCACGCGGTGGAAGAAGATGGCCGCCGGTTGGATTGGCTGCTGCTGATGGCTGTGGACGGCTGCGCTCGGCTCCTCCGGACGGCGGCGGTAATAAGAAAAGAGCTTCGAGGCCGGCCAAGAGGAGCTCGGCGGGCGGCGAACAGTACTTCAACAGCCGGGTGGAGGGCTTCGTGCCGCGGTCGTGCGCCCGGCGCAACGGCCGTGAACAGGCTCACGGCCGACGGGGACGAGGTCTGCGGCAGCCTTAGACCCGGCGGAGGCCTACCGCGGCAGCCAGACCGCCGAAGGCGCCGAATCCCGCGCCGGCTGCCTCCTGATTTGGCAGCGTCCGGGCGGCTGCGAGCCGGCTACCGGCGAGGGAGGTGGCGGCAGCGGAGGGCGGCGGCGGGGATTTGGGGTGGTGGCGGCGCCGACGGCGTGGTTTTCGGCGGTCGCGGCGGCGGATGCCGGCCGGCTGGTCTTCGGGCGGGCGGACGGGTGCGGGCGGGAGCGGAAAGGAAGTGGCGCTTGGGCGTTCGCGGGCGGCGCCTGGTTTTGGACCAGATGCGCCTCGTGATGTAAATTTGCACCGCGAGGTGTTGGATTTTACATCACGAGGAGGCCGCGGTTCATTTTTTTTTTGCATATGGACCGTCTGTTGGAACACCGTTTTTTGCCCCACACGGTTCAAAAGTTAGTTATTTTTACATTTGGACCATCTATTAGAGATGCTTTTAAAGCAGCTATTTGGGCAGAGAGGCGCCAGGCAAACAAGCCGGTAATACTGTATATCACAAAGAAGTGAACTAGTACATCACGAGCTATTTATTTGGAAGGAAAATGAAAATAGAAAGTTCGTCATGAGCTAGCTAGCTTTCAGGCAGTAAAACTCATGACCTTAGAAAGTTCATCATGAGGATCACATAATTTTACCCTAGAAGAATGTATACAACATTCAACACAATAGTAGAAAATGGAAATAGGTCCGCTGAGTTAGATGCACACCAAGAAAACCCTCTAGTTACATTCGCTGGGAACCTAACCTAAGGGACAAAAAACCTGGCATGCCACCAAACTAGCCTTATTTCACATTGAACAAACCAGCTGGTTCATCAATTAAACAGTACAAGCAAAAAACACACAGAACTTCATCTCGATGATATAGAAAGAAAATAAATTGAATATGCAGAAGTGCTTGGAAGCATGCGACTAGAATGGGGAGGATGAAGGCTTGCATGATAGATAGTCGACGCCGGACAAGATGATGAATTGTAATTGCTGGAATTTAGTCTATTTCGGGACTTTTAATAACTATTTCAGAAATTTCTAGAGGCCCACTTAACCCATTCGTGCAAAGGAAGGATACTACTAAAGTTTAGTCCCACACTGTTAGTTTAGTGGGAGTTGGACCTCCTTATAAGGGAGGTTCTTTCCCCACTTGTATGAGCACGAGAACAAGAGGGACATCCACGCGCGCTTCTCCTCCGCCGCCCGTCACGACGCGCCGCGCCGCGGGTTGCGGGAATGAGCCGAGCCGATGTCTAAATTTTTGCCTCGCACTACGGGTATACGAAAGGTCACTCGGGAGCTGGAAAGTTTTTGCTGTAGTGGATACTGAATACGAACGCTGCACCCTTCGGCTGCTGCATGTAAGTTTCGTCTCCCTCGTTCCCTTCAGCTCCCGGCGCAGCCTCTCGCCTTCTTCTCCTGTGCCTATAAAAGGGAGGTCGCTCCTCTTCAGAAGATCCTCTTCCTCTCGCCACAAAGTTCCTGAGCACTGCACTGCTGCTATGATCTTCCCCATCCCGGCTTGCGGCGTGCACCGCAGGTCGGGAGAGTAGGCCTCCGAAACTCCACCTCTTTGAGTCATGTACGGGAGAAGGGTGATAAGGTTTTTGGGAAGCGCTCAACGCGACTACTGACTTCTTCGTCACGGACGCCCCGGGCTCCGACGATTACTTCCCCGACGACGACTTCTTCCCCGACGTCGACAACCTCCTCGACGACATGGCTACTGAGGACACTGACCCCATGTCCAGTGCTACTGTTGCTGCTGCTGTCCCGTACATATTCTTGTTTTTTCTGTTAGAGGTCCTGTCACAATTTCTTGTTCTACTCTTTGCTCTAGATATGTTCGGTTCTAGTTCATATTTTCAGATGTTATTTACCTTCTCTCTGTCACATCGCATGACTTGCTTTATCTCTGCTATTTTAGTCATGTTTTATCTAGTATTTCCATTAATAAAATCATATTGTAAATTGCTCATATTTCCAACAGTAATTGCCTTATTGACTGAGAACACCGTTTTTTAGTTTTCAAGAAAGTTTATGCCTTATACTTCGTTGTTGTGATGAATTGTTACTTGCTCATGAGAAGTTTTATGATAATATATTATTGCTATAATAATGAACATGATGCCAATATGTCCGTATTTTCTTTTTATCGAAACCTCTCTCTGTATAAACATGTGGACATGATTATCAATATCGGCCTTCGCTTGAGGACAAGCGAGGTCTAAACTTAGGAGAGTTGATACGTCCATTTTGCATCATGTTTTCCTACTGTTATTTATAGTGTTTTTAATCAATATAACCCATTATGAAGAAATTCTAATGCCTTTTCTCTCTTAATATGGAAGATTTACATGAAGAGGGATATTGCTGACAGCTGGAATTTTGGACTTGAAAAAGCGATGTCAGAGATACCTATTCTGCATATCTCCAAATGAGCTGAAATTTCACGGAGATTTATTGTGGAATAAATAAAACATATTGGAGAAAATAAGTACTAGAGGGGGCCACCCTGGTGCCGGGCGCACCCTAGTGGTTTGTGGGGCCCCTGGCTAGCCTCCGGTGCCCATCTTCTAATATATAAGCCCATTTGACATAGAAAAAAAGGAGAGGACTTTCGGGATGGAGCGTCGCCTTCTCAAGGTAGAACTTGGGCAGGAGCACTTTTGCTCTCCGGTGGGGCGATTCTGCCGGGGAAACTTCCCTCCGGGAGGAGGAAATCAAAGCCATCGTCATCACCAACAACCCTCTTATCATGGGAGGACCAATCTTCATAAACATCTTCACCAGCACCATCTCATCTTAAACCCTAGTCCATCTCTTGTATTCAATTTTTGTATCAAAACCTCATACTGGTACCTGTGGGTTGCTAATAGTGTTGATTAAATTTTGTACTTGATGCTAGCTGGTTTATTTGGTGGAATATTATATGTTCATATCTGTTATGCTATTAAATACCTCTTTGATCTTGGACATGAATATGATGTGGAGTAGTTACTTTTGTTCTTGAGAACATGTGAGAAGTCTTGTCATAAGTAATCATGTGAATTTGGTATTCGTTTGATATTTTGATGATATGTATGTTGCTGTTTCCCTTAGTGGTCTTATGTGAACGTTGACTACATGACACTTCACAATATTTGGGCCTAAGGGAATGCATATGGTGGAGTAGTTATTAGATGATGGGTTGCTAGAGTGACAGAAGCTTAAACCCTAGTTTATGCGCTATTCCGTAAGGAGCTGATTTGGATCCACATGTTTGACGCTATGGTTAGATTTATCTTAATTCTTCTTTCATAGTTGCGGATGCTTGAGAGGGTTTAATCATAAGTGGGAGGCTTGGGCTACCTTGTTGCACCTTAGTTACTATTGCTACTTGTCACTCGTTACAAATCATCTTGCTATCAAACTATTTGTTATCAACAATTTCAGTGGTTGCAGAAAATACCTTGCTGAAAACCGCTTGTCATTTCCTTCTGCTCCTAGTTGGGTCGACCCTCTTACTTATCGGAAGGACAATGATTGATCCTGTATACTTGTGGGTCATCACTCGCCATGTCGCCAGGCGACCGGTCGAGCACTGGCACCTGCGGTATCATCTGTTGGGAGCTCTGCTGAGGAAAAGAAAGAAACTATCACAAGGACTAAATACAATATCACTCGGGAAATAACATCGAAGCAATTCGACTAGATAAACAGAGAATTACCTCAACCGGTGGGTGGTCCTTGTTGTACAGAGGCACCCTCCTGGATCCACGCGAGTTGTCCCAGGCCGAGGTGATGGCCTTGAGTTCTCCCTCCACGGCCTTCTTGATCAGCTCCTTCGGGTGCACTCGAGTGGGGTCACTCGGTCCCTCGTACATCAACATGGGATGCGCCCTCTCCTGCAGCGACTGGATCTGCCAACTAAGGAAGACCTCCAGTAGGTCCATATTACTCAGGCCTGCCCTGACCACACCCACCAGTGCGTCGGTCAAGGTTCCGACCTCAACCTTCTCCTCCTTCGACACCGTGAGCGACATAGCTAGGTGCCTGCACCCTCTCCGCGGAGTACAACGGGAGGCCCGACTGAGTCCCAGTCTTTGGGACGTCCTGGCAATAAAACCAGGTGTATTTCCATTGCTTTACTGACCCAAGGAAACTCACCTTGGGGAAGGCGCTCCCGCTCTTAACCTGGAGCCCCAGTCCACTACACAACTGCATCACATTGGTCTTCACCTGGTCGGGTGCATTTTTCTTCACGGTCATAGATCGACATGTGAGGCACTGGGTCGCCCTCCTGCTCAAAACCTTAGCCGCGTCGTCCCCATCTTGCTTTCCCGCTAGGGCGGCTCGGGTGGAAACCATAGCCGCCGCCCCCGGGCACGTCCATCCCCCCTCCCTCCGCCGCCACTAGAGGAGGTAGCCGGGCAAAGCCCCAGACGGCTGATGGCGGCGGCAGAGGCTCTCTTCCCTCCCATGCCAGATCAGGTGAGGCGGGTCACCCATGGTGCCGGGGCGCTCTCCCCCGATCTGCGTCGCGGCGGCGCGGCGACGCATTAGGCGACAACGCAAGGTGGCGGCGTGGTGCTGAGTGGGGGAGGCGGAGCTGCAGCTCCGAGGAAGATCTGGTGGCGCCGGCCGTTCGATGGGCTCGCGGGTATGACGGCCTTGGTCGCGATGGCCGGTGGCTCGTCCTGTCGGCAGCGGCTGGATCCCGGGGCGGCGGCCCTGGAAGGTGGCGGCGGGTGAAGCTCGGGCTTCTTGCGACGGCATGGCGTGGTGTTGTCCCTGTCCAAGGCGGATCTACATCGTCGATCTCGTGGTTTTGCCGCGGATTGGTTCAGATCAGAGACGGTGATGAGCGTGCGGGATCGATCTCTGCGGCTCTCGTGGTTTGGCGAGGTGGAGTGGGAGTCCTCCTCCCAGGCTCTAGTGGTGGCGCATTCAGGCAGTGGCCGGTGTGCCAGGGATCCTACGGTGGCACTGCTGTTGCGGTTGGTTGCCGGATCTAGGCGGCTAGATCTAGGGATTTGAAGGCGGCCGAGATAGTGCACAGGTTGTCGGGTGGATGTCTTGGGACAGATTCGAGTGAAAACTTGGTCTTCGGTCGTTGGCTGGAGCCGGCGATGACGATGCCCTTATCATCATTTCCTTCATGAAGGCATCATCGAGGTACAAATCCCAAACCCACCCAATACCTCTGGGGGAAAACCTATATCAGTTGATCAGATGACGGCGGCATTCATGTGTCGTTACCCCCTTGGGGGCGACATTCTTGGAGATGCACTCGGGCTCGAGGGACCAGCGGATGGCTTCTTCGGTGGAGCGGTGTTTCTTTCTACATATTCATGGCGGCGGCTCTTGGCGGCATGGAGCAGCGCAGGCTTGGCGTCAGATGTGTGGTGATGGACACACGCAGGAGGTCGGTGATGTCTGGCGTCGTGGTGGCGTCGGCGGCAGCTAGACCGGGCAAGGTCGATGCAGTAGTACAACTCTGAAGATGGATTGGTGGCAAGTGGCTGCGGCGGCATCATACCCGGCAGGCATCCTGGTTGAGGAGCACGCCGGACTGGTGGGTGCTACCTCTTGAGCACTGCGTTGGATTTCCCCGAAGAGGAGAGGATGATGCAGTAAAGTAGCGTAAGTATTTCCCTCAGTTTTTGAGAACCAAGGTATTAATCCAGTAGGAGACCACGCACAAGTCCCTCCTACCTACACAAAACGATAGCAACTCGCAACCAACGCTTAGGGGTTGTCAATCCCTTCACGGTCACTTACGAGAGTGAGATCTGATAGAGATAATATTTTTGGTATTTTTGATAGATAGATGCAAAGTAAAAAGTAAAAGGCAAAGTAAAACAAAGCAAGTAAATAAAGTGATATAGATTGATATGATGAGAATAGACCCGGGGGCCATAGGTTTCACTAGTGGCTTCTCTCGAGAGCATAAGTATTCTACGGTGGGTGAACAAATTACTGTTGAGCAATTGACAGAATTGAGCATAGTTATGAGTATATCTAGGCAATGATAATGTATATAGGCATCACGTCCAAAAACAAGTAGATCGAAACGAGTCTGCATCTACTACTATTACTCCACTCATCGACCGCTATCTAGCATGCATCTAGAGTATTAAGTAAAAACGGAGTAACGTCGTAAGCAAGATGACATGATGTAGAGGGATAAATTCATGCAATATGATAAAACCCCATCTTGTTATCCTCGATGGCAACAATACAATACGTGCCTTGCAACTCTTTCTGTCACTGAGTAAGGACACCGCAAGATTGAACGCAAAGCTAAGCACTTCTCCCATTGCAAGAACTACCAATCTAGTTGTCCAAACCAAAGAGATAATTCGAAGAGACTTGCAAAGATAACTCAATCATACATAAAAGAATTCAGAGAAGAATCAAATATTTTCCATAGATAATACTGGATCATAAACCCACAATTCATCGGTCTCAAAAAACACACCGCAAAAAGAAGATTACATCGAATAGATCTCCACGATAGAGGGGGAGAACATTGTATTGAGATCCAAAAAGAGAGAAGAAGCCATCTAGCTAATAACTATGAACCCGAAGGTCTGAAGTAAACTACTCACACTTCATCGTAGGGGCTATGATGATGTAGAAGCCCTCCGTGATGACGGCCCTCTCCGGCGGAGCTCCGGAACAGGCCCCAAGATGGGATCTCGTGGATACAGAAAGTTGCGGCGGTGGAATTAGGTTTTTGGCTCCTGTTCTGATCGTTCGGGGATACGTAGGTATATATAGGAGGAAGGA
>NC_041383.1:820573086-820623999 GCF_002162155.2 Triticum dicoccoides | reverse complement strand
GGCGCTGCTTGGAGTAGGGTCCAAGTCTCCTGGATCACGTTCGGTTGGAAAATCACGATTCCGAAGGTTTCATTCCGTTTGGACTCCGTTTGATATTCTGTTTCTTCTAAATACTGAAAAAGGCAAAAAACAACAATTCTGGGCTAGGCCTCCAGTTAATAGGTTAGTCCCAAAAGTAATATAAAAGTGGAAAGTAAAGCCCAATATAGTCCAAAACAGTAGACAAAGTAGCATGAAGTAATAAAAAATTATAGATACGTTGGAGACGTATCAAGCATCCCCAAGCTTAATTCCTGCTCGTCCTCGAGTAGGTAAATGATAAAAAAGAATTTTTGATGCGGAGTGATACTTTGGCATAATTTCAATGTAAATCCTCTTAATTGTGATATGAATATTCAGATCCGAAAGATTCAAGACAAAAGTTCATATTGACACAAAAATAATAATACTTCAAGCATACTAATCAAAGCAATCATGTCTTCTCAAAATAACATGGCAAAAGAAAGTTCATCCCTACAAAATCACATAGTTAGGCTATGCTTCATTTCCGTCACACAAAGATGTTCCCAACTTCTATACCCCCGATGACAAGCCAAGTAATTGTTTCATAATTAAATAATCTCAAACTTTTTCAACTTTCACGCAATACATGAGCGTGAGCCATGGATATAGCACTATGGGTGGAATAGAATATGATGATGGGGATTGTGTGGAGAAGACAAAAAAGGAGAAAGTCTCACGTTGACGAGGCTAATCAACGGGCTATGGAGATGCCCATCAATTGATGTCAACATGAGGAGTAGGGATTGCCATGCAACGGATGCACTAGAGCTATAAATGCTCAACAAAAGAAAACTAGTGGGTGTGCATCCAACTTGCTTGCTCACGAAGACCTAGGCATTTGAGGAAGCCCATTGTAGGAATATACAAGCCAAGTTCTATAATGAAAAATTCCCACTAGTATAAAAAGGACAACTTATGAGACTCACTACATGAAGAACAAGGTGCTACTTTGAAGCACAATATATGAGACTCACTATATGAAGAACAAGGTGCTACTTTGAAGCACAAGTGTGGAAAAAGAGATATTAGCATTGCCCTTTTTTTGGGCCTTTCTTCTTTTTTTGGCCTTTCTCTCTTTTTTTATTTGGGCAATGCTTTAATAATGATGATCATCACACTTCTATTGATTATAACACAAAGATTACAAGTCGAAACTTAGAACAAGATATGACTCTATATGAATGCCTCCGGCGGTGTACCGGGATGGTGCAATGAATCAAGAGTGACATGTATGAAAAATAATGCATGGTGGCTTTGCCACAAATACGATGTCAACTACATGATCATGCAATGGCAATATGACAAAAGTAATGTATGTCATGATGATGATGATGGAAGTTGCATGGCAATATATCTCGGAATGGCTATGGAAATGCCATAATAGGTAGGTATGGTGGCCGTTTTGATGAAGATATAAGGAGTTTTATGTGTGATAGAGCGTGTCGTATCACGGGGTTTGGATGCACCGGCGAAGTTTGCGCCAACTCTCAAGGTGAGAAAGGGCAATGCACGGTACCGAAGAGGCTAGCAAAGGTGGAAAGGTGAGAGTGCGTATAATCCATGGACTCAACATTAGTCAAAAGAACTCATATACTTATTACAAAAATTTAGAGGTCATAAAAAATTCAAGTACTACGCGCATGCTCCTAGGGGGATAGATTGGTAGGAAAAGACCATCGCTCGTCCCCGACCGCCACTCATAAGGATGCACAAGCCAGGTACACTTCATGTTTCAAATTTGTTACACAACTTTAACCATACGTGCATGCTACGGGACTTGCAAACTTCAACACAAGTATTTCTCAAATTCACAACTACTCAACTAGCACGACTTTGATATTATCACCTCCATATCTCAAAACAATTATCAAGCATCAAACTTATCTTAGTATTCAATTCACTCAAAAGAAAGTTTCACATATCTTGAACACCAAGTATATTAACATTAAGCAAATTACCATGCTATTAAAGTCTCTCAAAATAATCTAAGTGAAGCATGAGAGATCAAATAGTTTCTTTAAAACAAATCCACCACCGTGCTCTAAAAGATCTAAGTGAAGTACTACAGAAAAAATTATGACGCTCAAAAGATATAAGTGAAGCACTATGAGCAAAACTATCAAGCTCAAAAGATATAAGTGAAGCACAAAGAGTATTCTAACAAATTCCAAATCAAGTATGGCTCTCTCAAAAGGTGTGTACAGCAAGGATAATTGTGGTAAACTAACAAGAAAAGACACAAATAATACAAGACGCTCCAAGCAAAACACATATCATGTTGGTGAATAAAAATATAGCTCCAAGTAAATTACCGATGGAAGTGGACGAAAGAGGGGATGCCTTCCGGGGCATCCCCAAGCTTTGACTTTTTGGTGTCCTTAGATTATCTTGGGGGTGCCATGGGCATACCCAAGCTTAGGCTCTTGCCACTCCTTGTTCCATAATCCATCAAAAGAATTCACCCAAAACTTGAAAACTTCACAACACAAAACTCAATAGAAATCTCGTGAGCTCCGTTAGAGAAAGAAAACAAAAGACTACTTTAAGGTACTGTAATGAACTAATTCTTTATTTATATTGGTGTTAAACCTACTGTATTCCAACTTCTCTATGGTTTATAAACTAATTTACTAGCCATAGATTCATCAAAATAAGCAAACAACACACGAAAAACAGAATCTGTCAAAAACAGAACAGTCTGTAGCAATCTATTACTAACGCAAACTTCTGTAACCCAAAAAATTCTACCAAAATTAGACGACCTGGAAAATTTGTTTATTGATCAGCAGAAATTGGAATCAGTATTTTATCACGTTCTGGTGAGTTTTGACAATTCGTGCACTGAGCACAAAGATTCTGGAAATTACAGCAAGATCAAATAACTATCATCCAAGAAGATCCAATAGGTCTAGCTTGGCACAAACACTAATTAAAAGATAAAACCACATCTTAACAGAGGCTAGATGGATTATTTATTCCTAAACAGAAGCAAAAACAAAAAACACAAAATAAAATTGGGTTGCCTCCCAACAAGCGCTTTTCTTTAAAGCCTTTTAGCTAGGCATTGATAATTTTAACGATGCTCACACGAAAGACAAGAATTGAAGCGCAAAGAGAGCATCATAGAACACGTGACAAACACATCTAAGTCTAACATACTTCCTATGTATAGGCATCTTATAGGCAAACAAATTATCATAGCAAGCAAAAACTAGCATATGCAAGGAAGCGGAAAGAAATAATAGCAATCTCAACATAACGAGACGTAATTTAGTAACATGAAAATTTCTATAACCATATTTTCCTCTCTCATAATAATTACATGTTGGATCATAGGAAAATTCAACAAAATAGCTATCACAAAGCATATTCTCAACACGGTCCACATGCATGCAAAGTTGATACTCTTCCAAAATAGTGGGATTATCATTAACTAAAGTCATGACCTTTCCAAACCCACTTTTATCAAAAACTTCATAAGATTCAACATTCTCCAAATATGTGGGATCTAAAGTTGACACTCTTCCGAACCCACTTTCAATATTATTGCAAACAATATTATCAATCTCATATTCATCATGGGGATTAAATAAATTTTCAAGATCATAAGAAGAATCACCCCAATCATGATCATTGCAACAAGTAGTAGACATAGCAAAACTAGCATCCCCAAGCTTAGGGTTTTCCATATTATTAGCACAATTTACATCAAGAGAATTTATAGTAAAATCATTGAAATCATGCTTTTCATTGAGGGAACTATCAAGCATGGGTGCAATAGCAAAGATCTCATGCTTAACATACGGAACTATAGCAAATTCATCTTCATAATATTGGCATCATGATCACAAGAATAGCAAGCATCATGTTCATCAAGGGATATTTCAATCAAATCATCGGAATCACAATTATCTATAGATTCATGCATATCATTATTTTCTTCCAAAGCAACGGTCATTCTTTCAATAAATTCTTGGACATAGACATTATGAGCAAGGTTTTCATTGCAATATTTAAGTATGACGGAATTTTCAGATTTGTTGAGAGTAAAATCATACTTTTCGATCAAAGAAGGAACTTCATGAGCACCCTTAAAAATGACAAATTCTTCAATTTGTTCGATATCATAGTAACTATAAACACCCTTTGCATAAGAAGACAAGATTTCATTATCATTGAACTCACATAGGTAGGGAAGGTGTTTTTAGGGTTCTTAGAGCAACAAGTAAAATCACACATTTCACAAAGATTCAAAGCATAGCATAGCAAACTATTTATATGATACCGTAAGAGTCTCCCTTTTTCAGATAAACGATGACGCACAAAATAAGCATGCTCATCTAAAGATTTCCCATGAACTAGGCTAGTTGGGGTTTCAGCACGAGCGCATAAGGATCGAAGATGATCCAAGTAGAACACTTTAAGTGGATCCATATCAATAGATGTTTAGTAAGCAAAGATGCAAGCATATAGAAGGCACAAGGAAACACAAACAAAGATACATACGGGAAGAAGGCGAACGAAAAAGAGAGGGCGAATAAAACGGCAAGGGTGAAGTGGGGGAGAGAAAAACGAGAGGCAAATGGCAAATAATGTAATGCGACAGATAAGGATTACGATGGGTACTTGGTATGGTTGACTTGCTTGCGTGAGCCTCCCCGGCGACGGCGCCAGAAATCCTTCTTGCTACCTCTTGAGCACTGCGTTGGATTTCCCCGAAGAGGAGGGGATGATGCAGTAAAGTAGCGTAAGTATTTCCCTCAGTTTTTGAGAACCAAGGTATCAATCCAGTAGGAGACCACGCACAAGTCCCTCGTACCTACACAAAATGATAGCAACTCGCAACCAACGCTTAGGGGTTGTCAATCCGTTCACGGTCACTTACGAGAGTGAGATCTGATAGAGATAATATTTTTGGTATTTTTGATAGATAGATGCAAAGTACAAAAGTAAAAGGCAAAGTAAAACAAAGCAAGTAAATAAAGTGATATAGATTGATATGATGAGAATAGACCCGGGGGCCATAGGTTTCACTAGTGGCTTCTCTCAAGAGCATAAGTATTCTACGGTGGGTGAACAAATTACTGTTGAGCAATTGACAGAATTGAGCATAGTTATGAGTATATCTAGGCAATGATCATGTATATAGGCATCACGTCCAAAACAAGTAGATCGAAACAATTCTGCATCTACTACTATTACTCCATTCAACGACAGCTATCCAGCATGCATCTAGAGTATTAAGTAAAAACGGAGTAACGCCGTAAGCAAGATGACATGATGTAGAGGGATAAATTCATGCAATAAGATAAAACCCCATCTTGTTATCCTCGATGGCAACAATACAATACGTGCCTTGCAACTCTTTCTGTCACTGAGTAAGGACACCGCAAGATTGAACCCAAAGCTAAGCACTTCTCCCATTGCAAGAACTACCAATCTAGTTGGCCAAACCAAAGATATAATTCGAAGAGACTTGCAAAGATAACTCAATCATACATAAAAGAATTCAGAGAAGAATCAAATATTTTCCATAGATAATACTGGATCATAAACCCACAATTCATCGGTCTCAACAAACACATCGCAAAAAGAAGATTACATCAAATAGATCTCCACGAGAGAGGGGGAGAACATTGTATTGAGATCCAAAAAGAGAGAAGAAGCCATCTAGCTAATAACTATGGACCCAAAGGTCCGAAGTAAACTACTCACACTTCACCGGAGGGGCTATGATGATGTAGAAGCCCTCCGTGATGACGGCCCTCTCCAGCGGAGCTCCGGAACAGGCCCCAAGATGGGATCTCGTGGATACAGAAAGTTGCGGCGGTGGAATTAGGTTTTTGGCTCCTGTTCTGATCGTTCGGGGATACGTAGGTATATATAGGAGGAAGGAGTATGTCGGTGGAGCTCCGAGGGGCCCACGAGGTAGGGGGGCGCGCGCTCCACCCTCGTGACCGCCTCTGGCGCTGCTTGGAGTAGGGTCCAAGTCTCCTGGATCACGTTCGGTTGGAAAATCACGATTCCGAAGGTTTCATTCCGTTTGGACTCTGTTTGATATTCTGTTTCTTCGAAATACTGAAAAAGGCAAAAACCAGCAATTCTGGGCTGGGCTGGGCCTCCGGTTAATAGGTTAGTCCCAAAAGTAATATAAAAGTGGAAAATAAAGCCCAATATAGTCCAAAACAGTAGACAAAGTAGCATGAAGTAATCAAAAATTATAGATACGTTGGAGACGTATCATAGAGCCGGTCCAATTGCGCTTTGTCAAATTGTCCTTGGTTAAAATGACTTGTTTATGTACAAACCACATAAACACTTTAACCCTCAGAGGGACTTTGACATTCCAAACATGTTTGGAATAATGAATAGAGCTAAATTGATGACATCTAAGTACATAGATTTAACCGTGAACTCTCCATTCCTGGTTAATTTCCAGCTCAACGAATCCGGCCGTTGAGCAAGCTGCACATCCATCAGTCTTCTCACCAGATGGAGCCAGGCATCCCAACACGCTCCGGCAAGTGTTCTCCTAAATTGGATATTGAGGGGAGTGGACCGAAGCATGGTTGCAACCAGAGCGTCTCTCCGTTGCACGATGCTATAAAGAGAAGGATATTGTAGCGTGAGAGGTGTTTCCCCTAGCTATGTATCCTCCTAGAATCTCGTGGAGGTACCGTTTTTCCGATAATAAACTTTGTTCTGTTGAAAAAGACTGATTTAACTCTCATCAACCCTTTCCAAAAAGGTGAGTCCGTCGGCCTCACTTTCACCTATGACAAAGTTTTGGATTGAAGGTACTTGTTACGCAGAATCTGCGCCCACGTGGCCTCTGACTCTACAGATAACTTGTACAGCCACTTGCTGAGAAGACATCTGTTTTTCACCTCAAGATTTTCGATCCCTAGACCCCCTTGGTCTTTTGGTCGGCAAATAATATCCCATTTAGTGAGTCGATACTTCCTTTTTAAATCATCACTCTGGCAGAAGAAACGGGATCGATAGAAATCCAGTCTTTTCCTAACTCCAACTGGTATCTCAAAAAACGACAAATGAAACATAGGCATGCTCGTGAGAACCAAATTAATAAGAATTAACCGGACCCCATAGGACATCAGCTTGCCCTTCTAATAGCTTAGTTTCTTCTCGAATCGATCCTCGATACACTTCCATTCTCTATTTGTTAGCTTACGATGGTGAATTGGTATACCCAAATACGTAAAAGGTAAACTCCCAATTTCACATCCGAACAATTGCTTATATGACTCTTGTTCTTCTTTGGCTCTTCCAAAGCAGAACAATTCACTCTTGTGAAATTTAATCTTTAACCCCGTCAATTGTTCGAATAAGCATAACACCAGCTTCATGTTTCGCGCTTTTGCCAAGTCATGCTCCATGAAAATGATAGTATCATCGGTGTACTGTAGGATAGACACCCCTCCATCAACTAGATGAGGTACGAGGCTACCTACTTGACCTGCATCCTTTTCCCTACCTATTAGAATGGTCAAGATGTCAGCTACGATGTTGAACAAAATAGGTGACATCGGATCTCCTTGTCTCAGGCCTTTATGTGTCTGGAAATAGTGACCTATGTCATCATTCACTTTGATTCCAACACTCCCTTTTTGCGTAAAGGATTCAACCTGGTTTCTCCAAGCTGGGTCGAAACCTTTCATGCGCAAAGCCTGTTGTAGAAACGGCCATTTAAGTTTATCGTACGCCTTTTCGAAATCCACTTTGAAAACAACCCCGTCTAGTTTTTTCGTATGGAGTTCATGGAGCATCTCATGCAGGACCACAACCCCTTCTAGGATGTTTCTGTCCGGCATCAAAGCAGTTTGGGTCGGCTGCACCACAGAGTGCGCAATCTGTGTGAGTCTATTAGTCCCAACCTTGGTAAAATTTTTGAAACTAACATTAAGAATACAGATAGGCCTGAACTGCTCAATTCTCACAGCCTCTGTTTTCTTCGGGAGTAAGGTTATTGTTCCAAAATACAAATGATACAACTGAAGCTGTCCGGAGAACAGATCATGGAACATCGGTAACAGATCCCCTTTAATAATGTGCCAACACCTCTAATAAAACTCCGTCGGAAATCCATCCGGCCCCGGAGCTTTATTGTTCTTCATCTGTGCAATCGCATCAAACACCTCTTTCTCCGAGAATGGTGCAATCAATACCTGATTCTCATCGGCAGCCAACTGAGGCACATCCCCAATTCTCGACTCATCCAAGGACACATAGTTATCCTCTGGAGGCCCAAAAAGCTGCTTGTAATAATTTGTTATGTAAATTTTTAGGTTCTCTTGTCCTATGATTGTTCCCTCGTCTTGCTCAAGCTGAAAGATTCTTTTCTTTCTGTGTTTGCCATTGGCAATCATATGGAATAATTGAGTATTGGCATCCCCTTGGAAAACTTTATGAACCTTGGCTCGCAATGCCCATTTCAACTCCTCTTCCCTCAACAGCTCTTTCAATCTCATCTCCGTATCAACTTTAGCATGAAGCTCTGAGGATTGCAAACTAGTGGACTCGGCTTTCACATCTAAGGACTGAATAAGTGTAAGGAGTCTCTCCTTTTCAATCTTATAAATCCCACTAAGATGTTTAGCCCATCCTCGCAAGAAACTTCTCAAATTCCTAATCTTATTCTGCCATCTCTCAATAGGAGATCTTCCTCCTGCATATTTCTCCCATTCTCTGGCTATCAGATCCAGGAACCCTTCTCTTTCAAACCATGCAAGTTCAAAAGAGAAAGTATTTTTGTTGCCCACATGTGTTGCCTCCCGGGAATCAACTAGCACAGGTGTGTGGTCTGAGATACCGCGAGATAATGCTTGGACTGT
This sequence comes from Triticum dicoccoides, assembly GCF_002162155.2. Taxonomy (NCBI): domain Eukaryota; kingdom Viridiplantae; phylum Streptophyta; class Magnoliopsida; order Poales; family Poaceae; genus Triticum; species Triticum dicoccoides. The sequence goes on along the minus strand of NC_041383.1, from coordinate 820,615,084 downwards.
AACCAAGGGGAATTTCTGTTCCCACTCAACGCTTGCTTGGACTCTATCTAGCTTCTCATACGTCGGGTTTTGCAAAGTATTAGCCTACGTGAATTTTCGACCTGAAAGCTCTATCTCTCTAAGATCCAAGCTTTCGATGATGGTATTAAACATAAACGACCACCTAGCATCGAAATTATCATTGTTCTTTTCTTCTCTCCTTCTAATAATGTTGAAATCTCCTCCAACCAAAATTGGGAGCTGTTCAGACCCGCAAATCCGGACGAGATCCGCCAAAAAGTCTGGTTTTAGTTCCGGCTGCGCTGCCCCATACACCGCAACCAATGCCCAATTAAAGCCATCGACTTTTGATCTTACCCGAAATTTGACGGCAAAGTCACCCATAACCACAGTTCGGACTTCCAGCGTCTCACACTTCACCCCAAGAAGGATCCCCCCTGATCTTCCTCTTGGAGGAAGGCAGTGCCAATTAAAATCGACACCGCCGGACAAAGTGTTCAGAAACTAAGGAGAGAAATTGTCCCTTCCTGTCTCGGAAAGGGCAATAAAGTCCAGTGTATGTTCAATGGAAGCATCCGCTAGAAACCTTCTTTTAGCCAACTCCAACAGACCTCTGCTGTTCCAGAAGATGCCTCTCATAGTTCATCATAGAATTTTTTGGCTGTACGGACCCTAGCACTCCTACGCACCGTGGATGTCGGATAAATCTTACGCCTCCACTTTCGCTTAGGCTTGTTATAATCATCCACCCGATCCTCACAACCGAGCTCCGCGGCCCTAACCTCCTGACCCTCTACCGGAGCACTCTCCTCTAGGGGTAACGAGCCATCATCCTCCTCAGTCTCATTGAGGGAAGGGTCAAGATCCACACACAACGAATCGAGCACCCTGACTCCCAAAGCATCAATATCAGAATCGTTCATAGGTTTAACTGCAGCTAAATTACGGATCAACTCTAAGGCACGGTCCGCTTCTAGGTCGAGAATGTCATTAACAGATTTTGAAATTTCACTATCATTACTACCTAGTGAAACTCCTAACTCATTTGCATTGTGGATGATCTCATCATTAGAAAAATGCAAAATAGAATTGGAAATATTGACTGACATACCAGTAGTGACCTCCATGTCATGAAGCTTGGCCGCCCGCATGGCGCACCTCAGCTGTATATCATCAACATCCGCCTTGTCCCGAAGGCGACAGCTCATCCGTCTGCCCTCAGAGACAGGATCCGGTATGCCACCAAAAGCGATGACCGCCTCCCTGGTTGCCCCATTGGTGGTAAGGCCACCTGCACCCCCCAACGGATGGCCCAGTAAAAGCAGTCAGAGAGCCGCCGCCCACCGTCGGCGAGTGCGGGGCCAGTGAGGGCTGGGCCGCCTGCTCAGACTCCCCACCAGGTGTCCCGCGCAGAGGAGAGAGGGCGGGGGCCGCCTGCCCCCGCGCCCTACCCGACCCGACAGTCGGACTCGACTCGGGGCGAGTCGTCAACCCAGCCTACGTCAGCAGATCAGATGACGCCGCAGGTCCGGCCACCCTGACCATCGCAGAGGAGGAGATAGCCGAGGCCTCCTGCCCGAGCCCCCCGCCCCCCAGAGCAGGCCCATCACCGCACGGCGACGCCGCCACCACAGTGGCTAGTCCCGACGGAGTCCTCCCAAGCAGCGAGCCAGCAGCAGTGGGGGAGGAACGGGAGGTCACCTGTTGAAGACTGTCCCACCCAACCAGAGAGCCCAAAGCCTCAGCAAAGTCCAGTGAAGGCAACGTGTGCTCAATCACATCCTCAGAATCAACCCCGTCACCACACAACCTGGGAGGCGCGGAAGTAGCCTGAAAAGAACCGAATCTCAAGGTACTCATAGGTACAGTCGTAGAAGGAGCCACCCCATTCCTGGGTGTCTGAGGGTCAGCACCCGGACCATTGGGCAACTCATGCCCAACATCCCCCTCTCGAGCCTCCGAGTTACCTGAGCCATTGTTCTTATCATGCATGTCCACATCCATCCCATCCAGAGCCTCAGCGAAGAACTCAGAATCCTCAAACTCAATATCAATGTTATACACGAGGCCCTTATGCGTCCACTTGACGACATCAGGTACGAACTCGATATCCAGCACACTCACCAACACCCGAGCCACCCCGTTGGCCCGTGTAAAGGGCATATCTACTCTCTCAGGTCTGCCAACCAGAACCCCCAAACTTGCAGCAACCCGAGCATCCCGAATCAACTTAGATGGGACTCGCGAAAACCGCAACCAAACCTGAGTGAGTGGCTTTCCCTGCGGATCCACCCTCTTCCACTCAAGAAACTCAAGAATGCACTCTATGCCAGGAACTCTGCAGATCCCAAAACTGAGAAGACGCTCCAAGTCCTATGCAGTCGAAAAATCAACCTTATAATTGTTGTCCTCAAGGCGAATAAGCTCCCACTGAAAATCACCCGGGGCTAACTCCCTAAGACGCTTGACAATCTGAGCCTCAGATATGTTACCTTTCATGACTTTGACCACTCCCGTAGTCGTGCTCTAGGCCTCCTCAGGGGCCTCCTCCGCACAGGGAGACTCAAAGAACATGAGCTCAGCACAACAGACACCATAAAACCATAATACTCGGCATCTGATCTCTCAGTATCGGGCACTCTCCCGTGTCATGCGCTGGTTTGAGGCAGGTGTCACAAAGCTCAGTATCACACTCAACAATAAAATGGCCTCGCTCACCACATCGATAACACAACATCTTCTCTTTTTTCCGAGCCCACTTAGAAGCTCTCTCACCATCTGACTGGTCAATAGCACGAGACGCAGCCGCCAATGCTGGCTCAGACACCGGAATCTCAGCAGAGGCCAGCGCCGTCACCACCTCCATAGCCTGACCGGTCAAAATAGACGTTTGTCTAGCAGCATGCATCTCAGAAGATGCCGTAGGCTCCGGAACGACCGCCGATGGAGGAGGTTGTCGGAAACGGTTTCTCCCACCGCGACCACCGCGATAGCCACGGAAACCACCTCTCTGCCGGCGATCCGGGCCAGAAGCGCCCTCGACGAAGCCACCTGGAGGTCCAAGAAACGGTCTTTCAGCCGTTCCATCACTTTGCCAGGCATAGCCTTGCCCACCGCCGACCGAGGATGAGCCGCAATGCTGACCCTCGCCGTACGCATCCATGCCATCATCGCCCCACTGACCCCGGGGTGTCGCATTAGTAGCATGGTTGTGTCGCGCGCCACCACCTCCCCCTTGCTGTGGCGTAGCATTCGGCACCGGCAAGGGCCCACAGCGGCGGTGGCCTAGCAGCCAGATGAGGAGGCGGCGCCCTCGGCTGCTGCCCTTGCGACTGTGGCTGCTTGCATTGCACAGGGATCATAGAGCCATGCACCGGCGGCCTCGGCCCAACCGGTCCAGCTCCCCGAACCACCGGAGCCGTCCCGAGGGGCGCCACCGGTCGCGGCCCCAATGTAGCAGACCCGCCTCGCCCAGCTTGCACCAGCGTTGTGACGCCACCACAGCCACCTGGAGCTGACCCTCCAGCCCCCGTCGGCCGCTGCCCAGGCGGTGCTACAGTAGCCCGGCCTGAACCCGCGCCGCCAGCAGCAGCAGGTGGTCTCTGGACCGGAGGAGGCGCCGCCGCCTGGCCGGCCGGCAGAGGTCCGGCTGCTCCCGAAGTCTTTGGTCCCGACGGAGTGCTCCCCTGCCCAGCCATGGTGAGAGGAGGGATACGCGTAGCACGGCCAGTTCCACACCGAGGGAAGCCAGGCACAGCAGCTCGCGATGGAACCCTAGGCGGCGGTAGTCGAGAACGATCACGTCGATCGCGACTCGTGCATCAGACGATACGCCCAGGATGAGCGACCAGATTCTCATGGGCCACATACCCATTCAATTCCGGTCCACCAGGCCCCTCCTCTGCCCCCCCATGTTGGGCCTCATACCCACGCATGGGCTCACAGCCGGCCCGGTCATCCACTTCGCTCGCACGGCCCAAGATAGAATTCAAACGGGCAACCCTAGCCGCCCGGATCACAGCCACCATGCTGATCTCCGGCGCCGGCGGTGCTGCCTCCGGCCTCCCTTTCCTATTGTTTTTCTTGCTGACAACATGAGTCCACGCATCTTTCTGGAAGAAATCTGACAAAGTTAAAGGTTGGATGCATACCTTAGGTAGAGGCCCCTTCCATGGCCGGATCACCGTCGCCGCCGTCCTCCGGTGAACAATCCGGCGAACAACCTCCACCCTCTCCTCGGGAAGCAGCCCAATCCGCGCCGGATCATCGCCCGGCACAACGTCGTCAACCAACGTGGCCACCTCCTCTTCCGAGTACCCAGGGCTGAACGCCTCGCAGATCTTGTCGGACGGCGTTGGTGAGTAATCGTCCGGCGATCTGCCGGCGGGATCCCCGTTGTCGGTGTCAAAACCGGCGGATCTTGGGTAGGGGGTCCCGAACTGTGCGTCTAGGCGGATGGTAACAGGAGACAAGGGACACAATGTTTTTACCCAGGTTCGGGCCCTCTCGATGGAGGTAATACCCTACTCCTGCTTGATTAATATTGATGATATGGGTAGTACAAGAGTAGATCTACCACGAGATCAAGGAGGCTAAACCCTAGAAGCTACCCTATGGTATGATTGTTGATGTTCTTGTTGTGTCCTACGGACTAAAACCCTCCGGTTTATATAGACACTGGATAGGTTAGGGTTACACAAAGTCGGTTACAATGGTAGGAGATCTACATATCCGTATCGCCAAGCTTGCCTTCCACGCCAAGGAAAGTCCCATCCGGACACGGGACGAAGTCTTCAATCTTGTATCTTCATAGTCTTGGAGTCCGGCCGCGACGATAGTCCGGCTATCCGGACACCCCTAGTCCGGGACTCCCTCAGTAGCCCCTGAACCAGGCTTCAATGACGACGAGTCCGGCGCGCATATTGTCTTCAGCATTGCAAGGTGGGTTCCTCCTCCGAATACTTCATAGAAGGTTTTGAACACAAGGATAGTGTCCGGCTCTGCAAAACAAGTTCCACATAACACCGTAGAGAGAATAATTTTTGCACAGATCTGCTGATGTATTCCATGGTGTGACATCACGCCACGGCCAGGCCTTTATATGAATCATTTTTACTGTTCCACCTCAGCGTGTTTAGCGAGGCAGTTTCCTTGGCACGTCCTATCAAAGCATACATCGTGCCCCCTTATTCCGGGATTCTCATCAATACGGACGTGGGTAACCCAACCGGGCCCGTTAGCCTGCCTCCTCTATCAAAGGCGAGTCCTAATCGACCATGGGGTGGGCTCTTGGTATTCAACCTCTTTATAATGAGACCAAGGCCCTCTTCTTTTTTACACCCTCCATCGACTTCGCCTCGCGCTTCGAGTTCCAACACCCAAAGCTTCAGATTCAGGCGCTTCGGAATTTCAACGATGTCCGGATCCGACCAACACGGCCGATGGATGTCTTCTTCTGTCACAGAAGATGTGCTAAAGCTGCGCAACGCCAGGTACCTAACCGGCGAGATCTCAATTAGGCTGCCTGCTCCAGGGCAGGTCATTCCCACTCCTGAGCCCGACGAGAACGTGGTGTTCATGTCCCACTTCCTTCGGGGTTTAGGCTTCCCGACGGATCCCTTTGTGCGGGGGCTCATGTTTTATTATGGGCTTGATTTCCATGACTTGAATCCGGAGTCCATCCTCCATATCTCGTCATTCATTGTTGTATATGAGGCCTTCCTCCATATTACCCCCCATTTTGGATTGTGGCTCAAGACTTTCAAGGTGGAGCCAAAGATGATCGAGGGGCAACAAGTAGAGTGCGGAGGGGCGGTCATAAGCAAATGTGCTGATGCTCCGTGGCCCGAGGGCTCTTTTCAAGAGGAGCTTGATTTGTGGCAACGGGGGTGGTTTTATATCACCGCTCCCAGGGGCACCAAATGGGTGGCGCTCCCTGCCTTCCGCTCAGGTCCACCACAGCGGCTGGCATCATGGGTCAACAAGGGGCTCGACTGGGGGCCGTCCAAGGACGTTCCCTTTCTGCAGGGCCGTATTCGAGACCTCCAGGAAAGAGGAATCAATCTGGTTGCAGTGGCGCAGGTTATGGTGATCCGGCGCCTTCAGCCCTGCAAACATCGCCCCCTCCGCCTGTGGGAATTCAATCCGGAGGGACCACGAGCTCTCCAAAACTTCATGGGCACGACACCCATGGAGATGTATAAACTGTTCTTCGGATCACAAGAGAAGTGTCCGGACTTGACTGAGGACGCAGGACTAAGCTGCAATCGCCCAGATGCTCAAGTAAGTAGTCCTGTAACCGGACAAGCTGTTCATTCATTTATTTTATATATGTGCCCTTTAAAGGAGCTGTTTCTTGAACAGGAATGGATAGCCAAGGCAAAGTTAATAAGGTGTCCGGCTCCCCTCCCAGAGACCACGCCGGATCCCATGCTGACCAAGATGTTGAAGGTCGCGCCTTTTGAAGAAGGCGAAGAGGGGAGCGGGGAAGCAACTGCCTCTTCAAAGGAGGCCATCGAGGAAGGAGGGATTAAGAGTCCCACCTTCCGAGGAGAGAAGAGGACTGCTTCGGAAGATCTGGAGGTCAAGGCCTCAAAGAGGGGAAAGGGATCTTCGACAAATAGTCCGGCGCCGGGAAGTAACCCAGCCGCATTATTTCCCCAAGGGGGTCAGCCCTCCAGCGAGCCGTAAGTTAAAAAGAAGGGGTCTTGTAAATAAGGAACATCCCTATATTTATTCATGAAGATAACCGAAATTGTACCTTGTAGTTCGGACCTCAGCCCTTCTCAGCAGAGCTCGTCTTCGGGGGATCTTCTTCCGGAGATGATGGAGAGCGAAACGCCTCCACCTATCGTACCCTCGTGTGAAGCGGACAGCCCAGAGGTGTCGTCGCAGAGGGTTCCCCTAAGTCCGGCGGGGCCGGAAGGTCTGGCGCCAAGTAGAGTGCGGTCGGAGGAGCTGAAGGATCTGCTCGGTCGAGCGGCTATTTCAGAGGATCACCGTGCTCTAATGGGTACGGTGATTGAAAGAATTGCATCCGCAGAGAGCGGATTGCATGAAGCCGTCAGAAGCTTACTGACGGGGTTTGAGGTACGTAAAAATGATGTACCTTCTGACAGTTATGCATATAAAATGTGCCCTGTATAGATAGTAGCCCCTGAGACTCGGTATGTTGTCAAAATTGACAACGTGCCGAGGATCAAATTCTTAGTTATAACATATCGCCGCTCCTAAACAGGTGGCGGGGCGTCCGGAGGCCAGCCGGACTGATGAATATGCCGAACTAATGCGGCGACTTGACGAGGCGGATGCGGACATCACGCTGGTCAATAAACGGTTCGACGAGTCACAAGGTATGCGACTTCTGTGCGGACACCTGGTAAGGGGGCCTGACGCCCATGTCTTACTATTCGTATGCTTAATGCAGATGGTGCCGCTGCCGTGGAGGAGCTGCGGGTGGAACTCGCCCGAGCAAAAGAGCAGGCCCGAATCAGTAATGCGGCTACTTTAAAGGCAGCCGAAGAGCTAGAAGCCGAACGGGCTGCTCACTGCCGAAGCAAAGAGGAAATGGCCGATATGGCCAAAAAGTTAAGGAATACTACCGATCGCTGCGAGGTTCTTGAAAAAGAACGTCAAGCGGAACAAGAGGGCCTAGAAAAGGCCGCCACCGAATCCAAGAGTGCCCAAGCGGCGTTGAGAGCTGCCAAGGAGGAGTTGAGTCAGGCCGGGGCAATTGCGGCTGGAAAACCATTTCTGCTGCGGAGAAAATACACAGATCCAAAGTATGCTCAATTGGATAAGTTGTGGAGTTCGGAGGATGCTTATCTGGACTTGGCGACGAGCGCTGCGGACGCGGTTGAGCACTTCCAGGGCCAGAAGGGGCACAGAAGGGAAGAGCTATATTGGTCTCAATTCCATAGTCCGGATCGTCCTCTGTCACTGACCGATCGGTTGGCCGAATGGGCTGAACTGAATCGGTTGTCCGGCTTTGCCATGAAGCATGTCCTGACTCACTTGTGGCCGGGCGGACCCCAGCCGAAGAGCTATTTTGGTTTAGTGCAGCAGTTCCTTGGTGCGGTACCGCGTATCAACGAAATGAGGCGATCGGCGTGTATTGAGGGAGCGCGGATGGCTCTGGCCCGTGTCAAGACATACTGGGCAGAGATGAAGGCCACCGATGTTGCATCCCAAGACTCAGACGGAAGCCGAGTACCTGCGGAGCACTACTTTGAAGAAGTCCTACCGGGCGCTCGTTTAATAGAGACGCAGTGCTCGAAGGATATTATGTTTTTGATGACATGTATGATTTGTGAAAACAATGTTTCAATATAATATAAGAGCTTTTTATACTTGTGAGTTCAAGTAGTAAACTACTCCCTGTGCGGCTATTTATGTATATGTGTATATAACCTGAAAGATGGCAGTCCTTGGCTTCAGCCCCCACGCACATAGTGCGGGGGTGTTTGCAAAGAAAGCGCTTTTTCACACTTGATCCAACGTCTTGGTCCTGTTAAGGAGGTGATAGCGTAGCAAACCAGGCAACCGGACTATAATGCTTTATCACTTTCACTTAGCCATGGGAGTTCGAGGGTGGGGCTACGATATAGCCCCTGGGGGCACCACACTCTCCCGAATTCGGGGTGCGTATGTGCCTTACCGAAAACCGGTCCTTCGTTAATGCGGAGGAATCCTAAACATTCCTGTAAGTCATCGAGTGGTTGACCAGTCTCTCGCTTTATCATGACAATCAATTTTCGGCTTTCTCCACTGAGGTGCTCGCCCGGCCGAACCGGGGCACAATCGCAGTGGTTCTCCTGGTGCCGCGTTAGCCGTGAAAACGGAACGTAAGGCAGCAAAACACAGGAGCCGGGCAACCCAACATTTGACCAAAGACATGATTCGGAGCTGATGCATATAAGTCCTAACTCGAGACGCCGAATACTCCCTAAGGTATTCGGTCTTTATGAAAATGGGCAGAGTAATGCCCTAAGCCCCTGATGTCCAGGTATGCGCAAAAATTCTGGTGCGGTCAATGCCAAAACGCCAGCCTCCTCCTCGGTTATAGTAAGGAACCGGGGGATGTATATCAACAAGAGACAGTAAAAAAAGGTTTACGCAGGGTCTTAATCTGAAAAGAATCCTTGCAACGGGTCCCTACTGCACGTCTGCGCCTGTGTCTCCGTTGTGCCGTATCCTGGATGGGTGTAGCACGTTGTTCATCTGTAAAAGAGAGGAAGTTAGTTTTAAAAGAAAAAGGATCATGCAAAATATGTACTTAATAGTAAATAAACAAAGTATGGTTCAAAGAAAAAGTTGAGCTTTATTGTCCCTTGTTATACGCGCATGTAGCCCCTTGTATGGGGGTGTGCCGCTAGTAGGCGCCGGACTCGTCTAGCCGTGTCCGGAGTTTGAATGACCAATTCAGGTTCTTCGCCTAGTAGAGCCGGATAGCTGTGGGGCTGTCAAGGTAGTCTCCCGTTTTTCCGTGCTCGAGTAACACTTAATACTTCCTTTTAACAAGATGATGCCGCATGGACCGGGCATTTTAAGTGTTAGAGATGCATAATGCGGTATTGCGTTAAAGCGGGCGAAAGCTTCGCGTCCCAATAGTGCTTGATGGCTACTTTTAAACGGGGCGATATGGAAGAGTAACCTTTCGCGACGGAAGTTGCCGGATGAACCGAACACAACTTCTAACAGTATGGAACCCGTACAATGGGCATATGGGCCTGGCATTACTCCTTTAAAGGAGGTGTTGCTACGGCGAATTTTGGTTGGGTTTATCCCCATCCTGCGGATTGTGTCCTGATATATCAGGTTTATGTCACTGCCGCCATCCATGAGGACTCGTGTAAGTTGGAATCCGTTGATTATAGGATCCAATATCAGGGCAGTCCATCCTGCGTTCCGAATATTTTTGGAATAGTCCTAATGGTCGAAGGTGATTGGTTTTGACAACCAGTGTGCGGCGCGCTTTTTAGTGGGCGCCGCTCTGTTTTTCCCTTTTATCACGCGAAGTGAGTTTACTATTTTAACCTCTTGTGGGAAAGTCTTTTGTTTTCCAGGGCTCTGCTTGTGGTGCTCATCGTCATCTTCACTTGGTGTGTCGAGCCCCTTGTGTTCGGCGTTCAGTCTGCCGGACTGTTTGAAGACCCAACAATTTCGGTGGGTATGGTTAGCAGGCCTCCCAGGAGTACTGTGAATTTGACATATCTTGTCCAGGATTTTGTTGAAGTTGGATAGCTCATCGCTATTGTCCTTAAGGGGCAGTTTTTTGTTGTTCTGCCGTGAGCTTTTGAATCCGGCGTTGACTGCCGTGCTCTTTGGACTGTTCCTTTTAATCCGGCGCTGGTCCTTGTTGCGCCATGGTTTCCCATTTCCATCCCTGATTTCGGATGTACTTGGGTCGCTGGTGCTGCATCTTGCTAGCCAGCTATCCTCTCCCGCACAGAAGCGGGTCATGAGGCTTGTTAGTGTGGCCATTGTTCTTGGCTTTTCTTGGCCGAGGTGTCTGGCGAGCCATTCGTCTCGGACGTTGTGTTTGAAAGCTGCTAAGGCTTCGGCGTCCGGACAGTCGACTATTTGGTTCTTTTTAGTAAGGAACCTGTTCCAGAATTTCCGGGCTGACTCTCCGGGCTGTTGAGTTATGTGACTTAGATCGTCTGCATCCGGAGGGCGGACATAAGTCCCCTGAAAATTTGCCCGAAATGCATCCTCGAGCTCTCCCCAGCTTCCAATGGTATTTTCGGGGAGGCTCTTAAGCCAATGCCGAGCTGGCCCTTTGAGTTTAAGGGGTAAGTATTTTATGGCGTGGAGATCATCTCCTCTAGCCCTGTGTATGTGGAGGATGTAATCCTCAATCCAGACTCCAGGTCTGTTGTTCCGTCGTATGCCTCTATGTTTACGGGTTTGAATCCCGCTGGAAACTCATGATCCAGCACCTCATCGGTGAAACATAGGGGGTGTGCGGCGCCCCTATATTTGGGTGTGCCGTGATCTTCGGAATTTTGGCGTGTTGCATTGCTTTGACGAGCATGCTTTCTTGGCCCATAGATGGACCTAGCTGGGCCATCCTTTTGATGTGAATCCTTATGCGGATCGCATATTGGCTTGTGTGCGGCACCATTCGCCGCTCTCTTCTTGCCGTGAGGTCGTCCATCCGACCGGGTGGCTTTCTTGCTTTTTGATTGTGGGGGCTCTAAGGCCTCTTCGTCGAATTCGGGCAGTAGCTTTCTTTTTGGGTAGCTCTTTGTTCGGCGACTGTCGCCGTACTTGTCTGTGGTGCTGAATACTTTGCTCCATCTGATCCTGAGTGCATCTTCCGCTGTTTTGAGCTTCCGCTTCTGCTTTTTCAGGCTGCGCGCAGTGGCGACGAGCCTTTTCTGGAGGTCGTTTTGCTCCAATAGTTTGTCCGGCGTCAGATCGTCCGGACTGTTGTCTTCGTCGGGGACAGATTGTTTATCGAAGTTGTCTTGTTCGGACGATTGCTCAATAGCTTGTTCGTTGTCCACCGGTTCGACCTGCTTTATGGCTGGGTCTCTATTGAGGCGGGACTTTGTTCGGCGTTTACGTTGCCGTTTTGACTGCTTTTCGAGGGATTTATCCTTCGTGGCATCCCGTTGTTCCTCGTCTTCATTTCTTTTAGGTGTATCCACCATGTATACATCATGAGATGAGGTGGTTGTCTAGCATCCTAGAGGTGCTGGCTCATTGTTGTCTCCTACATCGTCGTCCATACCGTCGATGTCTCCGGAGTCAAAGTCGAGCACGTCGTGTAAACTTTCGACAGTGGCTACGAAGTGGGTGGTGGGTGGGCGTTGAATTTCTTCGCCGTCCGTATCCCAACCTTCCTGACCGTAGTCCGGCCAGGGCTCTCCGGATAAAGAGAGAGACTTTATTGAATTCCGGATGTCGCCAAAGGGCGAGTGCTGAAAGATGTCCGCGGCCGTGAACTCCATGACCGGCGCCCAATCGGATTCGATTGGCCGGGGCGCGGAGGGTTCGGAGTCCGGAGAGAAGTCCGGTACCCTGGAGTCGAGGTCTTCGCAAAGGACAAGGATGGAGTTCGGCTCGATCGCCGTAGAGATTGTAGCCCCCGAGGCGGTGTCCAACCACTCGTCCTCGATCGGGGAATCTGGCTCCGGATTAAGGGTCGGAGCGGATACTGGTGTGGCCTCCAGGGCACTGTTCGGCTGTAGAGCGAGATCATGCCCATCGAGACAGTGCGGCACGCTTGGCTGCGGCTCGGATCCGTCGAAGATCAAGTCTCCGCGGATATCGGCCGTATAGTTCAAACTTCCAAATCTGACCTGACGGCCAGGGGCGTAGCTTTCGGTCTGCTCCAGATGGCCAAGCGAATTGGCCCGCAGTGCAAAGCCGCTGAACACGAAGATCTGTCCGGGGAGAAAAGTCTCACCCTGGACCGCGTCGTTGTTGATGATCAAAGGAGCCATCGGGCCTATCGGTGACGACACAGAGGAACTCTCAATGAAAGCACCAATGTCGGTGTCAAAACCGGCGGATCTCGGGTAGGGGGTCCAGAACTGTGCGTTTAGGCGGATGGTAACAGGAGACAAGGGACACAATGTTTTTACCCAGGTTCGGGCCCTCTCGATGGAGGTAATACCCTACTCCTGCTTGATTAATATTGATGATATCGGTAGTACAAGAGTAGATCTACCACGAGATCAAGGAGGCTAAACCCTAGAAGCTAGCCTATGGTATGATTGTTGATGTTCTTGTTGTGTCCTACGGACTAAAACCCTCCGGTTTATATAGACACCGGATAGGTTAGGGTTACACAGAGTCGGTTACAATGGTAGGAGATCTACATATCTGTATCGCCAAGCTTGCCTTCCACGCCAAGGAAAGTCCCATCCGGACACGGGACGAAGTCTTCAATCTTGTATCTTCATAGTCTTGGAGTCCGGCCGCGACGATAGTCCGGCTATCCGGACACCCCCTAGTCCGGGACTCCCTCACCCGTCGTCGTCATCCTCGTCGTCCGACGCCGCAAGGACCCAGAACCGCCCCCCGACATGCCTCGTAGAAGGGTCTACGGCACCGGCGGCCGGCTCGCGGCGGTCACTGCGGGCGCCTCCCGAGTCGCCTCAGTCGCCCCTCCCGTCATTCCTCCGGCCCATGATCCTGGTGACTAGTCGAACTAAAGATGCATTCTTATACTGTACTTGCTGATGAGCTTTGTTATCTTTTCAAATCCGGTCTAATTTGCACTCGGTGTAGAAAAACCACACTCTTAATGCATGCTACTTATATGACTTTTCTTGACATTCACTACTAGAATCAGAAATTTGGTCAAAAAGTGCATTAGGAAAAACTAACTCAAGATTACCGCTATCAATCTCTCCTTAATTTTGACTCTTTGTCTTCCGTGCTTCTCCGATCATGACTCGTTGTAGATTTGTGAGTCGGTCGGCCTCAAGTCACAAATCTACAATGAGCCAAAATTCGGGGAAGCACATGGCTTGATATCAATTATTGGAACTTACCCTCAGGATTGCTCACATCGAACTAGACGAACACACACGCGAAAAAGCTTTGGCCAAGGGTATTTCTTGAACCCTAAATTTTCTTGATATTTTTTCTCCTTATTAATGGAATTTCATCAGTAGGATCAATCACATCAAACTAGACGAACAGAAGTTCACAAAAACTTTTTCCAAAGGCACATGTCATGTCACCTTTTTCCCTCTTTATTTATTTTTCCTCCTTTTCTCACAATACAAAACTAAAAACTAGTGATGTGTTGTGTGTATATACACAGCCTGACCCAACCGACGCGTGAAACCAATTCCTACACAGACTACTGTTAGATACCTACATCCACAAACAAAGGTGATAATCCGTGTTGCTAGATTAACTTTCCAGGTGTGAGAGGGAAGAGACTTAATTAAAAATATCTAACCCCACACTGAACTTCGTCAATATGCGTCACCCCCTATTGGGTGCTACCCCCATTGGGGGCTGTTCAAGCACATCTTCACGTGTCAATCTATTTTTTTAGAAAAGGAGGAATATCCCCGGCCTCCGCATCTAGACGATGCATATGGTCATATTATTAATTATTAACACAAGATCTTACAAAATCGTACAATAGTAAGACCAAAGCCACCGAAGCAACATCTATCCCTACTCCTATCCAGTTGATGAAGGGGCGTTCATAGTCTGGGCCTAATACCAAACAGACCTCACAGCCAAACCTAACATATAAGACTTGAGGTCCCAACCAGGACACTAATACATCTCCGTCGTATCTATAATTTTTTATTGTTCCATGCCAATATTCTACAACTTTCATATACTTTTGGCAACTTTTTATACTATTTTTTGGGAATAACATATTGATCCAGTGCCCAGTGCCAGTTCATGTCTGTTGCATGTTTTATGTTTCGCAGAAACCCCATATCAAATAGAGTCCAAACGGGATAAAAACGGACGGAGAATTATTTTGGAATATTTGTGATTTTTGGGAAGTAAAATCAACGCAAGACGGTGCCCGAGGGGGCCAGGAGATAGGGGGGCGCGCCCTGGACTCTCCTGGGCCCCCCGTAAGGCGGTTGACGCTCTTCTTTTACCACAAGAAAGCTAATTTTATGAGAAAGATCTAGGCGAAAGATTCACCCCAATCGGAGTTATGGATCACCGGATATAAAAGAAACGGTGAAGGGGCAGAATCTGGGAAGGCAGAAACAGAGAGATAGATCCAATCTCGGAGGGGCTCTCGCCCCTCCCAAGCCATGGGAGCCAAGGACCAAAGGGGAAACCCTTCTCCCATCTAAGGAGGAGGTCAAGGAAGAAGAAGAAGAAGAAGGGGGGCCCTCTCCCCCTTGCTTTCGGTGGCGCCGGAACGCCGCCGGGGGCCATCATCATCACCACGATCTTCACCAACACCTCCGCCATCTTCACCAACATCTCCATCACCTTCCCCCCATCTATATTCAGTGGTCCACTCTCCCGCAACCCGCTGTACCCTCTACTTGAACATGGTGCTTTATGCTTCATATTATTTTCCAATGATGTGTTGCCATCCTATGATGTTTGAGTAGATTTTCGTTATCCTATCGGTGATTGATGAATTGCTATGATTGGTTTGAATTGCATGTTTTATTATTGGTATTGTCCTATTGTGCCCTCCGTGTCGCGCAAGCGCGAGGGATTCCCGCTGTAGGGTTTGCAATATGTTCATGATTTGCTTATGGTGGGTGGCGTGAGTGACAGAAGCACAGACCCGAGTAAGTAGGTTGTTTGCGTATGGGATAAAGGGGACTTGATACTTTAATGCTATGGTTGGGTTTTACCTTAATGAATCTTTAGTAGTTGCGGATGCTTGCTAGAGTTCTAATCATAAGTGCATATGATCCAAGTAGAGAAAGTATGTTAGCTTATGCCTCTCCCTCAAATAGAATTGCAGTAGTGATTACCGATTTAGTAACGTAGTCAATTGCTTAGGGACAATTCCACAACTCCTACCCCCACTTTTCCACACTCGCTATATTTACTTTATTGCATCTTTATCTAAACAGCCCCTACTTATTTACGTGCTCTTTATTATCTTGCAAACCTATACTATCACACCTACAAAATACTTCTAGTTTCATACTTATTCTAGGTAAAGCGAACGCCAAGCGTGCGTAGAGTCGTATCAGTGGCCGATAGGACTTGAGAGAGTATTTGTTCTACCTTTAGCTCCTCGTTGGGTTCAACACTCTTACTTATCGAAAGAGGCTACAACTATCCCGTATATTTGCGGGTCATCAGACGCTTGCCGGGTATGGGCACCCACTGATACGTCTCCAACGTATCTATAATTTTTGATTACTTCATGCTACTTTGTCTACTGTTTTGGACTATATTGGGCTTTATTTTCCACTTTTATATTACTTTTTGGGACTAACCTATTAACCGGAGGCCCAACCCAGAATTGCTTTTTTTTGCCTTTTTCATTATTTCGAAGAAACAGAATATCAAACGGAGTCCAAACGGAATGAAACCTTCGGAATCGTGATTTTCCAACCGAACGTGATCCAGGAGACTTGGACCCTACTCCAAGCAGTGCCAGAGGCGGTCACGAGGGTGGAGGGCGTGCACCCCCTGGGCGCGCCCCCTACCTCGTGGGCCCCTCGGAGCTCCACCAACGTACTCCTTCCTCCTATATATACCTACGTATCCCTGAACGATCAGAACAGGAGCCAAAAACCTAATTCCACCGCCGCAACTTTCTGTATCCACGAGATCCCATCTTGGGGCCTGTTCCAGAGCTCCGCCGGAGAGGGCCGTCATCACGGAGGGCTTCTACATCATCATAGCCCCTCCGATGAAGTGTGAGTAGTTTACTTCAGACCTTCGGGTCCATAGTTATTAGCTAGATGGCTTCTTCTCTTTTTTTGGATCTCAATACAATGTTCTCCCCCTCTCTCGTGGAGATCTATTTGATGTAATCTTCTTTTTGCCGTGTGTTTTTTGAGACTGATGAATTGTGGGTTTATGATCTAGTATTATCTATGGAAAATATTTGATTCTTCTCCGAATTCTTTTACGTATGATTGAGTTATCTTTGCAAGTCTCTTCGAATTATCTCTTTGGTTCGGCCAACTAGATTGGTAGTTCTTGCAATGGGAGAAGTGCTTAGCTTTCGGTTCAATCTTGCGGTGTCCTTAGTGACAGAAAGAGTTGCAAGGCACGTATTGTATTGTTGCCATCGAGGATACCAAGATGGGGGTTTTATCATATTGCATGAATTTATCCCTCTACATCATGTCATCTTGCTTACGGCGTTACTCTATTTTTACTTAATACTCTAGATGCATGCTGGATAGCAGTCGATGAGTGGAGTAATAGTAGTAGATGCAGAATCGTTTCGATCTACTTGTTTTGGACGTGATGCCTATATACATGATCATTGCCTAGATATACTCATAACTATGCTCAATTCTGTCAATTGCTCAACAGTAATTTGTTCACCCATCGTAGAATACTTATGCTCTCGAGAGAAGCCACTAGTGAAACCTATGGCCCCCGGGTCTATTCTCATCAGACAATCTATATCACTTTATTTACTTGCTTTGTTTTACTTTGCCTTTTACTTTTTACTTTGCATCTATCTATCAAAAATACCAAAAATATTATCTCTATCAGATCTCACTCTCGTAAGTGACCGTGAAGGGATTGACAACCCCTAAGCGTTGGTTGCGAGTTGCTATCGTTTTGTGTAGGTACGAGGGACTTGTGCATGGTCTCCTACTGGATTGATACCTTGGTTCTCAAAAACTGAGGGGAATACTTACGCTACTTTACTGCATCATCCTCTCCTATTTGGGGAAATCCAACGCAGTACTCAAGAGGTAGCAAGAAGAATTTCTGGCGCCGTTGCCGAGGAGGCTCACGCAAGCAAGTCAACCATACCAAGTACCCATCGCAACCCCTATCTCTTGCATTACATTATTTGCCATTTGCCTCTCATTTTCCTCTCCCCCACTTCACCCTTGCCGTTTTATTCGCCCTTCTTCCGTTCGATCTTACGTTTGCTTGTACCTTATTTTTGCTTGCATCTTCGCTTGCTAAAATTTTATGGATCCTCATCCGCTTGCTAATCTTTTTAAGAGATCCAATTATGATGAACCAATTGCTAGTGAGTTTTTTGCACTAGATTATCTTTATGAAGTTTTGCTTGAAATTCGTGAATCTGAAAACTATGATGAAGAACTTTATGAAGTGATTCACAATAGATCTTTGAATAAAAAGCATGATTGCAATGATTTTACTATAAATTCTCTTGATGTCAATTGTGCTAATAATATGCAAAACCCTAAGGTTGGGGATGCTAGTTTTGCTATGTCTACTACTTGTTGCAATGATCATGATTGGAGTGATTCTTCTTATGATCTTGAAATTTTTTTTAAGCCCCATGATGAATATGAGATTGATAATAGTGTTTGCAACAATATTGAAAATGGGTTTGGAAGAGTGTCAACTTTAGATCCCACATATTTGGAGAATGTTCAATTTATGGTATTTTTGATAAAAGTGGGTTTGGAGAGGTCATGACTTTAGTTAATATTAATCCCACTATTTTGGAGTGTCAACTTCGCATGCATGTGGATTGTGTTGGAAATATTTTATGTGATAGTTATTTTGTTGAATTTTCTTATGATCCTACATGTAATTATTATGAGAGAGGAAACTATGGTTGTAGAAATTTTCATGTTACTAAATTACCTCTCTTCATGTTGAGATTGCTATCATCTCTTTGTTCTTCCTTGCATATGCTAGTTTTTGCTTGCCTTGATAATTTGTTTGTTTATAAGATGCCTATGCATAGGAAGTATGTTAGACTTAAGTGTGTTTGTCACATGTTTTATGATGCTCTCTATGTGCTTCAATTCTTGTCTTTCATGTGAGCATCATTGATATCTCAATGCCTAGCTAGGGGCGTTAAACGATAGCGCTTGTTGGGAGGCAACCCAATTTTATTTTGTGTTTTTTGTTTTTGCTTCTGTTTAGGAATAAATAATCCATCTAGCCTCTGTTTAGATGTGGTTTTATCTTTTGATTAGTTTTTGTGCCAAACTAGACCTATTGGATCTTCTTGGATGACAGTTATTTGATCTTGCTGTAATTTCCAGAAATTTTGCACTCAGTGCCCGAATTGTTAAAAATCACCAGAACGTGATAAAATACCGATTCCAATTGCTGATGATCAATAAATAAATTTTCCAGGTCTTCTAATTTTGGTAGAATTGTTTGGGTTCCAGAAGTTTGCGTTAGTAACAGATTGCTACAGACTGTTCCGTTTTTGACAGATTCTGTTTTTCGTGTGTTGTTTGCTTATTTTGATGAATCTATGGCTAGTAAATTAGTTTATAAACCATAGAGAAGTTGGAATACAGTAGGTTTAACACCAATATAAATAAAGAATGAGTTCATTACAGTACCTTAAAGTAGTCTTTTGTTTTCTTTCTCTAACGGAGCTCACGAGATTTCTATTGAGTTTTGTGTTGTGAAGTTTTCAAGTTTTGGGTGAATTCTTTTGATGGATTATGGAACAAGGAGTGGCAAGAGCCTAAGCTTGGGTATGCCCATTGAACCCCCAAGATAATCCAAGGACACCAAAAAGTCAAAGCTTGGGGATGCCCCGGAAGGCATCCCCTCTTTCGTCCACTTCCATCGGTAATTTACTTGGAGCTATATTTTTATTCACCAACATGATATGTGTTTTGCTTGGAGCGTCTTGTATTATTTGTGTCTTTTCTTGTTAGTTTACCACAATTATCCTTGCTGTACACACCTTTTGAGAGAGCCATACTTGATTTGGAATTTGTTAGAATACTCTTTGTGCTTCACTTATATCTTTTGAGCTTGATAGTTTTGCTCATGGTGCTTCACTTATATCTTTTGAGCGTGATAATTTTTGCTCTAGTACTTCACTTAGATCTTTTAGAGCACGGTGGTGGATTTGTTTTAAAGAAACTATTTGATCTCTCATGCTTCACTTAGATTATTTTGAGAGACTTTAATAGCATGGTAATTTGCTTAATGTTAATATACTTGGTGTTCAAGATATGTGAAACTTTCTTTTGAGTGAATTGAATACTAAGATAAGTTTGATGCTTGATAATTGTTTTGAGATATGGAGGTGATAATGTCAAAGTCGTGCTAGTTGAGTAGTTGTGAATTTGAGAAATACTTGTGTTGAAGTTTGCAAGTCCCGTAGCATGCACGTATGGTTAAAGTTGTGTAACAAATTTGAAACATGAAGTGTACCTGGCTTGTGCATCCTTATGAGTGGCGGTCGGGGACGAGCGATGGTCTTTTCCTACCAATCTATCCCCCTAGGAGCATGCGCGTAGTACTTGCATTTTTTATGACCTCTAAATTTTTGCAATAACTATATGAGTTCTTTTGACTAATGTTGAGTCCATGGATTATACACACTCTCACCTTTCCACCTTTGCTAGCCTCTTCGGTACCGTGCATTGCCCTTTCTCACCTTGAGAGTTGGCGCAAACTTCGCCGGTGCATCCAAACCCCGTGATACGATATGCTCTATCACACATAAACCTCCTTATATCTTCCTCAAAACAACCACCATACCTACCTATTATGGCATTTCCATAGCCATTCCGAGATATATTGCCATGCAACTTCCATCATCATCATCATGACATATATTACTTTTGTCATATTGCCATTGCATGATCATGTAGTTGACATCGTATTTGTGGCAAATCCACCATGCATTATTTTTCATACATGTCACTCTTGATTCATTGCACCATCCCGGTACACCGCCGGAGGCATTCATATAGAATCATATCTTGTTCTAAGTTTCGAGTTGTAATCTTTGTGTTGTAATCAATAGAATTGTGATGATCATCATTATTAGAGCATTGCCCAAAAAAACAGAAAGGCCAAAAAAAGAAGAAAGGCCCAAAAAAAAAAGAAAATAAAAAGGGCAATGCTACAATCTCTTTTTCCACACTTGTGCTTCAAAGTAGCACCTTGTTCTTCATATAGTGAGTCTCATATATTGTGCTTCAAAGTAGCACCTCGTTCTTCATGTAGTGAGTCTCATATATTGTGCTTCAAAGTAGCACCTTGTTCTTCATGTAGTGATTCTCATAAGTTGTCCTTTTTATACTAGTGGGAATTTTTCATTATAGAACTTGGCTTGTATATTCCTATAATGGGCTTCCTCAAATGCCCTAGGTCTTCGTGAGCAAGCAAGTTGGATGCACACCCACTAGTTTTCTTTTGTTGAGCATTTATAGCTCTAGTGCATCCGTTGCATGACAATCCCTACTCCTCATGTTGACATCAATTGATGGGCATCTCCATAGCCCGTTGATTAGCCTCGTCAATGTGAGACTTTCTCCTTTTTTGTCTTCTCCATACAATCCCCATCATCATATTCTATTCCACCCATAGTGCTATATCCATGGCTCACGCTCATGTATTGCGTGAAAGTTGAAAAAGTTTGAGATTATTTAATTATGAAACAATTACTTGGCTTGTCATCGGGGGTATAGAAGTTGGGAACATCTTTGTGTGACGGAAATGAAGCATAGCCTAACTATATGATTTTGTAGGGATGAACTTTCTTTTGCCATGTTATTTTGAGAAGACATGATTGCTTTGATTAGTATGCTTGAAGTATTATTATTTTTGTGTCAATATGAACTTTTGTCTTGAATCTTTCGGATCTGAATATTCATATCACAATTAAGAAGATTTACATTGAAATTATGCCAAAGTATCACTCCGCATCAAAAATTCTTTTTTATCATTTACCTACTCGAGGACGGGCAGGAATTAAGCTTGGGGATGCTTGATACGTCTCCAACGTATCTATAATTTTTGATTACTTCATGCTACTTTGTCTACTGTTTTGGACTATATTGGGCTTTATTTTCCACTTTTATATTACTTTTGGGACTAACCTATTAACCGGAGGCCCAGCCCAGAATTGCTGTTTTTTGCCTTTTTCAGTATTTCGAAGAAACAAAATATCTAACGGAGTCCAAACGGAATGAAACCTTCGGAATCATGATTTTCCAACCGAACGTGATCCAGGAGACTTGGACCCTACTCCAAGCAGCGCCAGAGGCGGTCACGAGGGTGGAGGGCGCGCCCCCTGGGCGCGCCCCCTACCTCGTGGGCCCCTCGGAGCTCCACCGACGTACTCCTTCCTCCTATATATACCTACATATCCCCGAACGATCAAAACATGAGCCAAAACCTAATTCCACCGCCTCAACTTTCTGTATCCACGAGATCCCATCTTGGGGCCTGTTCCGGAGCTCAGCCGGAGAGGGCCGTCATCACGGAGGGCTTCTACATCATCATAGCCCCTCCGGTGAAGTGTGAGTAGTTTACTTCAGACCTTCGGGTCCATAGTTATTAGCTAGATGGCTTCTTCTCTCTTTTTGGATCTCAATACAATGTTCTCCCCCTCTCTCATGGAGATCTATTCGATGTAATCTTATTTTTGCGGTGTGTTTGTTGAGACCGATGAACTGTGGGTTTATGATCCAGTATTATCTATGGAAAATATTTGATTCTTGTCTGAATTCTTTTATGTATGATTGAGTTATCTTTGCAAGTCTCTTCGAATTATCTTTTTGGTTTGGCCAACTAGATTGGCAGTTCTTGCAATGGGAGAAGTGCTTAGCTTTGGGTTCAATCTTGCGGTGTCCTTACTCAGTGACAGAAAGAGTTGCAAGGCACGTATTGTATTGTTGCCATCGAAGATAACAAGATGGGGTTTTTATCATATTGCATGAATTTATCCCTCTACATCATGTCATCTTGCTTACGGCGTTACTCTGTTTTTACTTAATACTCTAGATGCATGCTGGATAGCGGTCGATGAGTGGAGTAATAGTAGTAGATGCAGAATGGTTTCGATCTACTTGTTTTGGACGTGATGCCTATATACATGATCATTGCCTAGATATACTCATAACTATGCTCAATTCTGTCAATTGCTCAACAGTAATTTGTTCACCCACCGTAGAATACTTATGCTCTTGAGAGAAGCCACTAGTGAAACCTATGGCCCCCGGGTCTATTCTCATCATGTCAATCTATATCACTTTATTTACTTGCTTTGTTTTACTTTGCCTTTTACTTTTTTACTTTGCATCTATCTATCAAAAATACCAAAAATATTATCTCTATCAGATCTCACTCTCGTAAGTGACCGTGAACGGATTGACAACCCCTAAGCATTGGTTGCGAGTTGCTATCGTCTTGTGTAGGTACGAGGGACGTGTGCGTGGTCTCCTACTGGATTGATACCTTGGTTCTCAAAAACTGAGGGAAATACTTACGCTACTTTACTGCATCATCCCCTCTTCGGGGAAATCCAACGCAGTGCTCAAGAGGTAGCACTCTAAGAGATGTAGTTTTTGTGATCACGATGAGACCATCAAACACCTCTTTCTGGATTGTCCCATGGCGAAGGTTCTTTGGCGGACTGTTCACATTGCTTTTAATATTACTCCTCCGAATAATATCAACACGTTATTTGGGACGTGGCTGGATGGGATAGAGACCCAAACAGCAAAACACATTCGTGTAGGAGTATGTGCTTTACTTTGGGCAGTCTGGAAATGCAGGAATGATTTGGTTTTTAACAGAACAACAAATACTCAAATTTTGCAGGTTATCTTCCGAGCTACTACGTTGATCCGTATGTGGTCGCTACTCACTTAGACGGAGGTCAGGGAGCATTTGGTTACTGGATCTACCCGATGAGAGATGGTAGCTCGGGCTTTATTTAGCCGGTTTGGATGGCGGTCATGTAATAGGATAGGCAATTAGTTTTCCTATCTTCATTTTGCATGCCGGCTGTGGCTTTTATTTTCCGCTCTTTGTGAGACGTTTGGTGACTAGTTTGTAACGGAGTTCATAACCTTTGTTGGACCTATTTGCTTTTAATAAATGTAGCCATATGCATCTTTCTGATGCAGAGGTTGGGGTTGCGCCCCTTTTCCAAAAAAAACACCCACCATCAAAAACTTAGCAATAAAAATAAAAAAACTGAAACTTTGCAACTTCAGTTATCACCAAATGTTTATTTATTTATCTATTTTATTGTTTATTGCATGGGTGCACAAAACTTTGGTGAAGCCACTACTTTCCCCTTCACGGGAGTATGTAAGCACAATGAATGGGCAAATTCATTTTTTTATAGAGAGTGCTTTTTATTAACTCCAAATGTAGCATTAAGTGGATACAAAGCATGATGAGCAACACCTGGTCTCTGCATAACTAAGACGCAGACAACAAAAACATCAACAGACAAAATAAAATGAAAAACCGACATATCAGCAAAAGTAGAGTCATATAGAACCGATACTCTGCCTATGTCGAAGGAGGTGGTGGACCGATATGGAGATTATGCTGCCACTCATGTTGACCAAAAACCTTCGAGGCTACCCGCTCCAACCGCATACACACCACCTTGAACAATCGTCGGTACTCCCTCCGGAGATTATGCTGCCAGAATGAATGGCCACATTCATAGATCGAAGTAAACTATAAATTTTAAATTGACAGATTGTCAAGCTCATCGAGTAGTTAGGAACAAATTGTGGAGTAGCTACACCACATAGTGTACAATGGTTTGATCATTGCATAAGTACATCCCTTCCTCCTTAACATTTACATGGCTGGTCCTCCTCCTTTCTCCGGGCTTGGAACCGGCTACGCGGCAATATGTGTCGCCTTAGAATTGGCATAGGCGGAGTTCCCAACCAACACCCCATACCCAGAACACCACCAAAAGAAAAAGACACATTTGTATAACAACTAAGAACATAATTTTTTGTAGGCTTTTTCTCCTGTTTTTTAACTCGGCCAAATAATAAGGCAAGGGACTACTCCCACTAGAAGAGCAACTCGATCCATTTTAAACATAGTTTTCCACTAAAGGAGACACTAATTTTTTTTGCACTTTTTATTTTGGAAAATAAGTAAGCAACATAAAGACCTATCCCTTGAGCTAGGAAACAGGTAACATAGCACTCGAAGTCCATAAGTAAATAACTGTTTTCCTTTTCCTTTTTTTTTCTTGTTTTTCCTCCAAGCAAGAACTAAGCTCATGGAATGAGGATCAGGTGGTCCTGAAGCTGGTGACATGGTTCACATCGAAGCCTTCAGTACACAGAACTCACCTGTAAAATGATGTGTTGTGAAATGTAAGCAATCATGCATGGTTAGTAAACAAAACAGACATGCATGTATATGTATTAACGTATGCATACTGTCTAAACCTTTAAATATTTATGTATTGAACACATACCCGATCATTATTTTAAGATATGAAGGCTTGGACTGTTCGGATGTTGGTCCAGTCCACGCCTCACTGCTTCACACATCACCTCGACGTCATCAAGGGGTCTCACTTCCACTTTCTCAAGTGAAAGGAGGTTCCCCAACATCGAGTTAACAAAGTAATTTTCAAAATTAACCTTGAATTTATCTAGTGGCCCCCGGGAAGTGATGAGTAGTGCGAAGTGAAGGATTGCAAGTCTTGGCATAGCCCCTGGTAGAAACTTGAATGGTGAGAACGTGTTAAAGAACTTCAACCTTGGGAACGCACCGCCACCCTTGATTTCGCGGACGGCGTCCCACAGCGATAGCAGCTCCAGACTGATGAGCTCTGGCAATGCCCCAAGGAGATCCAGATCCTCCTCCTTTATGGCCTTTACGTACACAGATAAGCGAGAGAGCATTGGAACATGGGAGACGGTGATCCGTTTGGGCAGCCGAGGGCATGGGATGCTTGATAGGTGTAACTCACGGAGTTGTACAGGTGGGTAGAAGTCTTCCCAATTAAGTTCACTCCCTGATGTCCACCTATTGCCCATAATTCTTAGGACTTGTATTTTCTCTAGTTTTCTCATAGACTGCACCAAAGCATTGTTTTGGTTCTTATCCAACTCGTCAATCCAAATCTCGAGTTCCCTCAGCCCTGTCAGTTTGCCCAGCTCAGTCGTGAAGTCTGCGGACCTGCTGACCTCGCCCAGCCGCAACTCTTCTAAGGATGTAAGATTTTCCATCCAATCCGGCACTGCTGTGCCTTTATCAGCTCGCAGGCACTTGAGTTGCCGTAACCCAGCCACTCTCTCTGGCAATTCTTTCACACTTGTTCCCCTCAGGTCCAGTGTCTGCAGATAAATCAGGTCACCTATGTCTTCCGGTAGCTTTTTGATAGGTGTCTTATATAGTCCGAGGTACCTCAACAGAAGTAACTTCCCTAGATGAGAAAGATTTCCATCAAACAACGTACATTCTTCCAGAGCAAGGACGCGCATCAGCTTAAACCTTGAAACTGATAGTTCCATACTCAAATGACACCCCATGGTGTTAAATGACCTCAGCCTTTCTGGGCGAATGTTAGCCAGAGGGTCGCCCTGCTCCGTGTCCCATTTTTGGACAGCTAACCTGCGAGTCTTGCTTTCGACAGGGGGTTCTTGCTTGTTACTATCCAGTACGGTAATAAAGTTTTCTTCAGTTGATAAGGAACAGATCATATCGAGAACCAAATCATGGACACAGCAGCCAATTACCTTCCCAGGATTTGAGTCGTCCTCAACCGGCATGACCAGGTTTCTGTTTATGAGTTCCTTCAAGTATCCCTCTCCAAGCTCAAATAAACCTTTTCCAGGTACCTCTGCAATTAAACCTTCGGCTGCCCATTTCCACATCAAAGCTTCTTTCCTGATTATACAGTCCTCTTGAAACATGTGTAGATGCAATAAACATGCCCTCAAGTGATAAGGAAGATCGTAATAGTTAGATTTCAGTATCTTTCTTGTGTTGTCTTCAAACTCAGACCCGAAATAAATATTGTTGTACACCTTGGAACAATCATTCGTTGATTTTCCGACCAACAAACTAGCTGCTGTTATGATAGCCAGCGGTACACCATCACATTTCGACAAAATCTTAGTTGGCACCTCCCCTATATTGTGAGGGACATTTTTCTCACCATTGAACAGTCTTGCACTGAATAATTCTCTTGATTGCTCATCGGTAAGTTGTTTTAGCTGGTAAACTTCACCTCCCGTCTTGGCCACCAGGTGAATCCGAGTAGTTGTGACTACTCTACTTCCAAGTCCATTATCAACAAAAGCCAGTTTGATTATTTCCCACAAATTCACATCACATATATTATCAATTGCGATCAAGTATCTGTGTATCAGCATGGTAGCACAAGAGTTAGGAGTTAATAAATCTGTATATAATTTAGCATTAAGGCTTGCTAGTTGTTGAAGGTCAACACGTGAATAGACTTATAGGTATGGTATCAATATGATAGCTCAAGAGTTAGGAGTAAATAAATCTTTATATAATTTCTTAGCATTAAGACTTGCTAGTTGTTGAAGGTCAACACGTGAATAGACTTAAAGGTATGGCTTAAGAAGTCTATACATGGACAGAGCGGACAACAACAATTTTTAGATATCTCCACTATTATTAAAAGATCGAACGTAAATTCCTCAAAAGCCACACAATAAATTGTACACGAAATGATCAGGGCCCTCAGATCAAATCAATCTAAACACACTGTACAGTCCATATTTACGTTCATCTCCACTATTATTAAAAGAGCAAACATAAATTCCTCAAAAGCCACACAATAAACTGTACACGGAATGATCAGGGCCCTCAGATCAAATCAATCTAAACACATCCTATAGTCCATATTTACGTTCATCTCCACTGTTATTAAAAGAGCAAATATAAATTCCTCAAAAGCCACACAATAAACTGTACACAGAATGATCAGGGCCCTCAGGTCAAATCAATCTGAACACATCCTACAGTCCATATTACATTCAGTGGTCTGCCATCCAGATCAACGGCTTGGATGAAATGTTCTGCTGAGCAGACACCATCGTCTGCCAATCTTCTAGCGCTCCGCGTCCCGGATCCCCGCCCTCAGCTCCTTGATTTTCGGCTCGATTCCACCTGTATCATGCCTCCCCGACCCTTCTTTCTCTCACTGGATCGAGAAATACAGATCGCCGCTGCTCCTCCCTTCCTCTCCTTCCTTGCCCTCCCCCACCCCCCTCTAGTCGCCGCCCGCGTTTCTGCAAGCCCCCGTCGACCTCATCTGTTGGTCAGCCGTGCCCAACGCTCTCCTTCCTTTTCTCTCCCTCTATCTCTCTCCCTCTCTCTGTTCCCACACTGCAGGATGCCATGGGCACCGGAGGTCGGGGCACGCGACCGCGATGGAAACCATTGAAGACGCTGGCGAGGCTGAGGCTGAGGTCGGTGAGCCTGGCGGCAACGGTTGAGTGCGCGTGGATCGCCAGCATGACACCCTCCGTCCAGCAGTATAACTTGGAGAGGTCGAGCGTGGTAAGCGCGGGGCAGGCCTGGAGCAGCGGCTCGAGATACGCGCTGCCGTGGAGATCGACGTTGCGGAGCTTAGCCCACCAGCAGTGCACGAGGCTGGCGAGCGTGGAGCAGTCACGACAGTAGATGGCAAGGTCAAAAACGAAGGGGAAGTAGGCGGCGGGCGCGCCACAACGAATGCTTTCCGCTCGATAATATCTTGCGGGTGGAGCGAGAGGTGGTTGGAGGAGGAGGAGGTGGGTGCCCCCGCGATTCGCGAGGCTGAGGAGAACAACGGGTGTCCCCACAGCAAGCCCAGCGGGAGCACACTAGTGCAAAATCGAGTTTTAGTCCCGGTTCATAAGGACCTTTAGTCCTGGTTCTGCAACCGGCACTAAAGGGTGGGGCCGCCCCTTTAGTCTCGGTTCAACATGGCCTGGGACCAAAGGCCCACCACGTGGCACGAGCCCGCGCCGGGGGCTGGGGGACCTTTAGTCAAGGTTGGTAACACCAACCAGGACTAAAGGGCTTTTTTTAATTATTTTTTTTAAAAAAAGTAGTCCCGGACTAAAGGTCCAATGTATAGTCCCAATTTGTGTCACAAACCGGGACTAAAGGGGCTCGTGGGGCCCTGGCCTGACGCCAGCCTGCCACCACCCCTTTAGTCCTGGTTTGTGACACAAACTGGGACTATAGGTACACCACGAACCGGGACTAATGATGCCGTAATCGAACCGGGACTAATGGTCACATTCGTACCGGGCCGTAATCGAACAGGGACTAATGAGGTGAACATAAGATAGTTTTTCTACTAGTGGCGGCAGGAAGTTGGTGCCGCGACCTCGGGTCCCCGCGTAGTGCCATTCTAGAACTGTCGCCCGCTCCGCCGCCAGCAGCCTGCGGCACACCATCGAGACCCGATGCCGCGACCAGGGGTTACCCAAGAAGCCCAAGGAGTGGACAACCAGGAGGCGATGTGACGGCGAAGGCGACGAGAACGGCGTCGCCGGTGCGCTCAACCACCGCCTAAACCTTCTTTCTCAATGTTCAGTTGCACATCTTATCTCTGCATGTACACCCACCTACAACAACTCCTCTCTTTTAATTACCATGTTCAGTTGCACATCTTATCTTTCTCCTTGCTTTTTTTTATGTCTACTACGTACAACCGATGTACTTTTTTCTTCTACCATTCTTTGTTGTATAATTTTTGTTAGTAAACGCCCTAATTTTTGTTATGCAGCATGTGTAGAATGGAGAAAAGGGTACTTAGGACATTGATGAGGAGGCTAAGCAGCAATTTTGCATCACGTGCAGAGTTACAGAACAACAGAGGATCCTCACCCATGACGATGCTTTTATTGGTTAACTCTTGACTATTGTGAATGCAAAGTGTTAATTTTTCCAGAATTTGTTTAACGAGATTACTGTGCACACGACCCTTTGCATGATGATTTTCATTCGATCTTGTGATCGATGGCTGCAGCCCATGTGAACCGAGGTGATTGATGGCTGCTATATATTGTCGTGTAGAAATCAGGCAGGAATCTGTTTTTGACAGATGAGTTGTTATGCTTATGTACTTTTTAACTTCATCCCCAAAGTTTGGTACATGACTCTTGTATTTACCATGTTAGGCAATGTAATGTGCATAAGACCTGGCTGAACTCAATATGATCTATGCCCATACAGTGAGTTAACTTGTGCCCTTCCTTCGCTTGCTGAGTTTGATTATTTTAGTAATTCAGCATTTCAAGTTAGGTGTTGTTTATGCAATCTACTCTTCATGACTATTCAATGAAGTATGCTTTGCAAACTAAACATTATTGTTTGATTCTGCAGTATTTTGTTTCAGGAGCTATTTGTGGCTGTACTACGGTAAGTTAATGTGAAATCCTCTAATCTTGTTATCTATTATCTAGGCAGATGTATTCGATACTATATATTATGAGTTGATGTGAATTCCCACAATTTTTGTTCTATAGGTATGTTGGAACTCGCCCACAGGATCGATCACATTAAAGTAGTCGAACGCACACGTTCAAAAACCTTTTGCCAAAGGTACGCGTCGTGCCTCTCCTCTTTTTATTTCTTTTTCTCCTTTTCTCCACTGCGATACAATTCTGTAGCCCCTATGCGTGTATATATATACACGGCCATAGAAGCAAACACAGCACAGTACTACTCGGACGCAGACTCCTAAACTCACGTCTTGCTTGGCTTAAGTTCCTAATCATACACGGACGTGCACATCACAGTCCAACTCCAACTTGACTCCTATCTGGACTCGATTAACTACAAGTACTCTACTAGCACACAACTACTACGTACTACACTTGTCAATTAACTACTCAATCAAGATAATATCTAACAATCTCTTCCTAATCTTGGCTTGTCGTCTCCTTGTGCTTCCTCTGGTCTTGACTCGTTGTAGATTCACGACTTGATGATCCAAACTCGGACGCATGATTCAGACTACCAGCCCACACGACCGCATCTACGCGTGCAACGTGCAAGACTGGACACATCATCAATCTTCATGTCCTACAACTTAACTGGTCACTGTCCCATTACACGCCAAGCTTGATCTTCAACTGTCATATCCGTACACTAAGTATGACCCGTCTGGAAACATGCAGTGCCTGCTTGCTCGGTCAAGTTGTGCCACCGCCATTGCTTGGCCGCTGCCTTGCACTCGGTCCGCACCATACTCCTTGTACTTGCCTGCAATAGATCCACTCTCCATTGTTCGCACACCTCCTCGCTTTACGATGATTTCGCCTACCACCGTCCGCCTTCGGCATCACACCGTATCCACACAGGCCACAACCAGGACGCTCCACGAGGACAAGGACATGACTCACGGAACACCGTGCACACCGCTTCTACTCCAACGAATCATCACCAAGACGAGCACTTGGACACGACGACGACTCACAGACGCAATGACGACTGGCCGTGCAAACTTGCACGACTCCTTCACTCATCTGACTCCCGCAGACGACGATCTTGATGAGCTCCAGCACCGCACCTCGGCACCACCTCTCCCATCAACGATCTCCTTCTAGCGCCTTCCTGACGACAACCTGCCGTCTCCCTCCTTGTTGCTCCGTCGAATGACAATCGCTTGATCCTCCTTGTCGATGCACCACACAGCGACTTCATCGCCCGCCCCGAGGCGCTAGTAGGTCGCCACCCCGGGGCAAGCGCTCGACGCCTGAACCTTGCTCCGATACCAAATGTTGGAACTCGCCGACAGAATCTATCACATCACAGTAGTCGAATGCACACGCTCAAAAACTTTTTGCCAAAGGCACGTGTCGTGCCTCTTCTTTCTTTATTTCTTTTTCTCATTTTCTCCACTGGGATACAATTCGGTAGCCCTTATGCGTGTGTATATATACACGGCCATAGAAACAAACAAAGGCCAGTACTACTCGGACGCAGACTCCTAAACTAACGTTGCTAACTTGCTTGGCTTAAGCTCCTAATCCTACATGGACGTGCACATCACAGTCCAACTCCAACTTGACTCCCATCTGGACTCGATTAACTACAAGTACTCCACTAGCACACAACTACTATGTACAACACTTGTCAATTAACTACTCAATCAAGATTATATCTAACAAGGTAGTCAAAGATATTTTAAATCTGCATAATTGTACAAGCATTTTTTTAACTGAAACTTGTGTAAGCATCAGATCTAGGATATTTTGAGTCTCTTTTCAAAAAATATTACATGGCAATAGTTAGTTTGATGTTGCCGCTGTACCAATTTGAGTGTGAGATGATATTAGTGGCACTATGAAGTGTGAATATTGAAGTAATTGTCCCTCCTATTTCTTTGCATTCTTTTAGCTTAAGCTTACACTTTGTGACTGACTGCTCAATAAAATTTCTTCTGATTTTTCGTATTTTCTTTTCACTAATGAGGGTCTGATGTACGACCAATTATTTTCTCTCTTCTATCTGATTGTGGGTTTGGTGACGGCTTTCTGATAATTTGTATGTCTTGTTGGACTGGTCATTAGTTTCTGAAATTAAGATACTGTGATTTGGGCGGAATAGATGTGTATGTACTGTTGTTACATTGCAGGAGAGATAATTGTGATCATTTGCCTATTGTGTATACTATATTCTACGTAATCAGATTCTCAAAGGTGTGTTGCCATCGAAGATGAAGGCTAGATGTTCTGCTCTTGTGTCTGAACAACCTGTAGTTGCACGAAGTTTTCTCTTAACAGTTTTCAGTCAACTTGCCCATGATGTATATACAATATATACAGTTCCATTAAAGTTGCTTCTATGTTCTTTTGTTGTAAAAATACATCGGCTCATGGTCACTGAATAAACTCATGTTGACTATTGTCGTCGGAGGTAAAGATGTAGATGAAGATATTGTCATACCGAGGTACATAAAAATGGAATTGAAGAGAAAAAATAGTGTTGGTGTTGATATGCTTGACCGAATTGTATTATGGTGCGCGCATTCTTCAGGTGTGCACGTGTACATGATTGCTTGAAAATACCAATTGGTTGGCAAGTTTGGATTATATCTAACTAGAACGACATGTACACTGCTTCATTGACAAGTTTGATTTTTTTCTAGCTAGATGATGATAGCTACACGAGCGATCAAGATGATAAATGTGTTCACCTACATTTTTGGTGCAAGTTGCACAGATTTTTTTGGGCACCTTAGTAGACGTTCCAGACTATCTCATAGAATTTGTCCTGTAAAGTTGTATCAATCATTTCATATGCTCGAGTGTCTATAATATATGAAATATGTTCAATGTCTAATTTACTTTCACATTTTGTTGTATATGGATCCAGAGCCAACGACCAGATGTTGTCTATGTGTGTGTTACTTAAGTGTCAATTTGTGGGATGAAATTGACTAAGGTATGCAATGCGTTTTTGTTAAGTATGTATGGTTCAGAAGTCCATTGAGACTGTGTCCTATAACTAGGATGATGGAGAAAATTTCTTTGTATGATTATACGTGTGTGGCACGTGCACGCTTACTAGTATTTGAAAGTACACAGAGTAATCCACGTTGCGCATTCTGGCAAGGTTCTTGCTTGCATAAACAATTGAACCATCCTATATACTCCCTCTGTCCGGAAATACTTGCCGGAGAAAGGGATGTATATAGACATATTTTATTTCTAGATACATCTATTTTTATCAGTTTCTCCGACGAATATTTCCGGACAGAGGGAGTATAAGAGAAACAACTTTAGCAACTGAATTACTATCACGCACTCAAGTCTTTGGTTCTAGAAACAGTACTCATTTATTTACTGCTTTGTGAATTCTCATGTTCATCTAAGTCCTTAATCACTTGTTGTATCATTTATTTGTGACCACCCAATTTTTATGTTTATGAATGCTAGTAATAATTTTCTACAGATTAAAAAATAGTAAGTAGAATATTTTAATTGTCTATGCATGTATATTTAAGTTCTGTCTTTTTGTGCCAACCAGGTATCTATCCATTGCATTAGATTATTATTGGTTCATTTGATGAGGACTAACATGTTTAAATGAGATATAACATGTACTTGTTATTTTTATATAAACTAAAAATTAACATGTGTACCTTTGTTTTTGCAAGATTTATCTAAGTCCAACTATAATGATCTATCGATTGTGTGTTTAGACACAAAGATCTATCTGTTATAACATGTTCATGTAGAGTTACGAAGGTCTAACATGTGACATGTTTTTAAGCCCAGTTATGTAGCTCTAACAGATACGATATGTTTAAGCATGGTATGTGGATCTAATAGATGCAACCAGTTTAGGTACGTTTATGTAGATCTAATGTTATGACATGTTTACGGATAATTATGAAAATTTAATTGGCGAGATCTGGTTAGATACAATTATACAGACGTTAAGGATGTGGTCTACTTAGGTGTGGCTCCGTAAATCTAATGGTATCATATGCTTAGGTACAATTATGGAGATCTAATGGATGTGAACTGTTTAGATACGATTATGTATATTCAATGGGTATGATTTTATTTACAATTATGTAGATCTAACTATTGTGTTATGTATATCCAATGGGTATGATTTTACGTACTTATAAATATAATAGACTACCAGTAAGATTTATACATGAATATTAACTTAGAAATGAAAAATGGAATAAAAAGGTAATTTGATATTCATTTGATATGCAATAGGTCACGATGGAAGAAATAATAAACTTGTCAAGTGTCAAATGTACCAACACGAATGTGTAGCTTGTGCCAAGAAAAAAACTAAGAAACATGCATACAAGGTATCAACATAAATGGTTTTGGCTGTATAAGAAAAAAAATATCACCATGAGTGGACTGCAAACTTTCATGAATTATTTATCACTGGTCGAGTTTATGAGTAGCGCAACTGACTATGAAGTGGTAGATTGGGAAGGAAATGAAAGAGTTTAACAACATATACATATCACATATAGGGTGAAGTTATAAATATGCGGGGGGTCAAAAATCGACCGAGAGATGGTAGATTGAAAAGGACAAAAGATTTATACTGGATAAGAGGAACCTGGAGGAGAATTTTGTTCTGTTATGTATGTGCGAGCAAGCACATCATGTGAAGAAAGAAACACGGTCACAAATGTTGCCAAATAGTCACTACAGTCCGATCAAAGTTGTCGTTGTAGACATACACAACAGCACAATTCTAAAATTTTGATTACCAGTATTCGGTCGTATCTTCACAAATATCTAGATTTGATACTTCAAAATCAAAGGCATAAATTGGTCTTGAAGAATACTTTCATAATACGTAATTTGGGTTACCTTTACAGGTATATACATACAATCAAAATTGATTATTAATGTTACTTTATACCATGTCAACATCCAAAGAAAATGTATTTAAGGGAGTATATTATATATTGTTATAGCTGTACTATTTTTCTTAACTTGATGAAAACACATATGCACGATGTACAAAAGGCACATAACTAAAGGGATGACAGAACACTTGCTAGTTAATGAGAAGATGCACAGATGAATACAATAACTAAGGCTATAGCTAAAGAGATGAGAGAACACTTACTAGTTTATGAGAATATGCACAAATGAATACAATAAATTAGTTGTGATGTGGAAATTAGAGTATGACCATAATAGATTAAAGCCTTATATATTGCATTGCAGTAATAAATAAGATAATAATAGTATTAATGATGAACTGTCCCGACGAACAGAACACCATTTTTAGATTCAGTTCTTGGTTGAAGATTCATGAAAGATATTTATACATCATAGTACCAGGCCGGCTATCTAATATTTAGTGTCCAACTACCTATCAATAGTGAATTATGAAAACATAAATTCAAAAGATTTTGTGTGGTTAAAATTTATAACATTGGTGATTAATTTTATATAATCTAGGCGCGCAAATACGCAGGTCACTCTGCTAGTTAGTTATATGACACACAACTTGTATGTTATTAGTCTAACTGATGGTCACATTAAATCCTGATACTTCCAACTTTATATCTGTTTGCGTTGATAGTACTGACTGTTGAACTGAAGTGCAAGAACTGGATACATAAGGATGCATATTTACCTCTTGTTCTGAAGTAGTCTCCTGATTTCATCAATAAGGTAATGATCATCTAATTTTGGCAAACTGAGATTCCTACAGTTTTGCTTGTCAATTTGGAAAAGGATCTCCATCAAAACTTTCGTCACATCAGGATACCTAGATACTGAAACGAAAGCCGTGTACTCATACTGCAGTCGAATCTTGTCATACACTGCTTTAACAAGAGTGGTCTTCCCCAATCCTCCCATTCCAAGAATAGAGACTATCTTCAGCTTCTTGATCACATTTCCATCTGTCAGCATCATTATCACCTCGTCCCTTGGAACCTTTATGGCAACCATATCTTTGGGGTATTTGTACACATCCGACAAGGGAGTGTCAAAGCTAACTGCGGCATTTGGATTAGGAGCGGTGTGGGCACCGACCTTGTATCTCTCACGTCGGGCGGCCAAATCCTGGACCTTTGACATCATGTCATCGATGGCATCAGAGATCTCATGGCGGGCTTTCCCTCTGCTGAGCAACGCAGAGGTTCTAGGACTAAGGATATCAACAATACCGGCCTTTAGTATTGTTTCAGGATCAGAGCCCTCGACGCGCACTGCTAAGGAATCGACGATATCCTCAGCGTCATGCGAGAGGTCCCTTACATCCCTGGCCCACGTATTGAGCACCTCTTCCAGTTGTTTAGCCTCCAGCTTCGCCACCTCACGGAGAGCAGCTTGCAGAGCCTCCAGTTCCATGTAGAGGGAGTCGACAAGCTTCTTGATGCCCTTCTGCAGCGTGCACTCGTCCTCGAGGAGGTCAAGCAGCTTGGGGAGAAGGGAGTTCATGGCGCCCGTCACGACGTTGAATGATTGTGCATGATGCGTCAGTGGATCTTTTCTCGCATATCTGGTAAGAAGGAAAGAAAAGGGAAATAAGATTTTACACGAATGGCACGTTTTAGTTAGTCCTAGAAGAAAATGCGTACCTGCTATCCACTAATTGCTTGTTCAGATATCCCTCCAAACGTTCCATCATCTTTTTCTTGCCTTTCTGGATCTCCTCACGTTTTTTCTCTTCTTCTTCGGCCGTGGTAAGCTTACCCTCAGTGCCATCAAAAATCATATCCATGCATTGTAATCTGAGTATAAGAGTGTTCCGGTGACACCTTACGGCAGCCTCCACAGACCGTGCAGCTTTTTTGTCAAACTCTTCATCAGCATTTCGAACCCCAAGTTTTACGGAGACCTCTGTCAGGCCTGTCAAGTGAGGGAAACCAATTGTTCCAAAGGAATGTGATCTCCATTGGTTAAAATTGAAACCTATCTTGAGCTTCTGGACTCTGGGCATTGCTCCTTGCAGAAAGGATAGGTATGGCGCAGCACACATGAACTTGAAGTAGGTGAGTACTTGGAAGCCCCCAACGTCGATGACTATCTTCTCTTTATAAACTGTCTGGAGATACAGGGTGAGAGCAGTGAGGGCAGGTAGTCCTTTCAGCATATCAATGTCATTCATCGACAGTCTCCTAATTGCAATCTTTAGAATGCAGAGGTTCCTCAGTTCTCCAAACCACTTAGGCAGGCTGAAGAAGATGCAACAGCGCCGTGACAGCTCGATCTTCCGAAGAGGCAGGTCCGGGCTAGGAGGAGACGCCATCCTGAAGCCATCCTCAAGAATATTTATACAAGAGGAGCCAGAAGCAGCTGGTACCAGAGTCAGGGACTGCAAGGCGCTGAGTTTCTCAAGGATCGAGCCTAGGTGTTGAACATTCATTTCCAAATTTTCTGCTGTAGAACAGGTGAGCTGAAGATTCTGGAGATTGGTCAGCCCTCCAAGATGCAACACATTCTCTTCTGAGTGACTGCCGATATCCAAATATCCAAGATGCAGTAATTTCTTCAGATTAACAATATCTGATGGAACAGCAGATAATCTTGCATCCACTTGCAGTGTACCCAAGTGTTCCAGCTTTCGAATCTTGCCTGGAAGCTTGACAGTGATGTTACATTCAATCTTGAGGTACTTTAGTTGAAATAGCTTCCCGATTGCCATGAGATCAAAACTCTTCTTGTGTCGATCAGCCCAAATATGAAGAACCAGAACTCGAAGAAGTCCATAATTCCTAATGTAAGGTACACATTTGAAGAAACCCCAAAACATAAGTGATCTGACTTGGGATGTTACGATACTTTGTGGTATATATGCGTTTTTTACCCCTCCAAACTGGACGGATAATCGGCGAACTTTGTCAGCAAGTGCAAGAGTTGATTGAAAATAGTCCATAGTGATAATGAAATTCTCTTCCATGGATTTCTGCCTAATAAAATCCAGTACCATCTGATGAACTGTACAAGACAACACCTTGCCGTTATTGTTGGTGTCCACGGCTTGGACCATTCCACTGCTGACAAGCTCATCAAAATAGCCCTCAGCAATCTTTTCTGTGTCTCGCCCAACCACAGGACTGACAAAACCTTCAGCCACCCACTGCTTCACCAAATCATCCTTTTCGACCACGCAGCCCTGTGCATACATACTGAGATATAGCAGGCATGTCCTCAAACGAGGTGGAAGACTATCGTACATAAGGTGTGGAAGACTATTGCAGATCACTTCAGAAGTGGACGGCAAAGAATCCTGTATGTGCTTCCACTTCTCCTTTAAGTTGTTTGATTCACTTGCTAACAGGCTGGCTATACTTACAATTGCCAATGGCAAACCACCACATTTCCTGATAATCTCGTATGAAATTTCTTTGATATCTACTGGACAATCATCTTCAGAGCCAAACACTCTACCAAAGAATAGCTTTCTCGATTCACCATCATTAAGAGGTTCCATCTTATACATATAGTCCGAGTTATAACTGCAGCATTCCAATGCTACATCATCAATCTGTGTGGTTATTATTGTTCTGCTGCAATAATCACCATGTGGAAAAGAACGGCTAATAATATTCCATACTAATGCAGTCCACAAATCATCAATTACGATGAAGTACCTGCATGATTTTGTATGTGAAGTAGGTCAAGTCAGACAGAAACAACAAATAATATACAGAGACTGTATACTGCAAAGAAGTAACTACGGTACCAAACTTTTCAGTACTATTAATATGTTGTTATCGGTGACATTACATGTCGGACTACTCAAGGATAGTTATCGATTCCAAGAGTAAAGCCTGCCGCAACCACTCATGTACCTAGATCACTACTATGGTGATGACTGCGACCTAGCAAACTGGACAACTGTGGCGTCACCAGCTGGTAACTATAGTTGTCTTGTGTTGGTCACTAAAGCACAGAGAGTTCGCTAACTGCACAGTTGATATGTTGGTAACTATAGTTTGGAAAACCGGTAACTATATTTGTCTCTTGTTGGTAGCTGTAGCATTGACAGCTGATAACTACATAATTGCTATTGGAAACTGTAGCATGGGCCGCCTAGTAACTTTAGCATGAGCAGCCTAATAACTATGACATGAGCAGCCTGGTAACTCCATCATGAGCAGCCTGGTAACTATAGCTTGAGTATCCTAGTAATTTCATCATGAGCAGGCTAGTACCTATTGTTAGATGTGTATAGCCCTTTTCGGTTTATCCCCATTGTATAAAGGGTCTCTTGCACTTTACCCTACACATGTATATGTATTGGCCTTTGGAACTCCTGTGAATGTAGTTGCCATTTATCCAACATGGTATCAGATGCTAGGTTAGCCTCTCATCCCCGCACGATGCAACTCCGTGCGTGCTCTCGATTTTCCTCGTCGCCGGTCGTTTCCGCCCGGATCTGACGCTCGTTGCCGAGATCTTCGCGCAACTGGTTCCTGCAGCTTGCTTTGCTGGTCGCCTCGTCCAAGCAGCACGCACGCGCTGCCGACGGCCCGTGCGCCCGCCTCCCCCTGCTGCCTGCCTCTTCCTGCCGGCTGTTCTGTCTAGCTGCGCCAGTTGCGACCTCCCTCGCCCGGCAGCCCCCGGCACCTCCTCCGCTCGGCCGCCCCCGGGCTCTCCTCGGCCCGCCCGCCCCCGGCCATTCCTCCGCCCGGCCGGCCCCAGCCATCCCTCCGCCCGGCCGCCTCCTCTGCTCAGGCCCGGCCCGGGCCATCCCTTCGCCTGGCCGCCTCCTCTACTCAGGCTGCTGGCTCGCTCCCGGCCCCTCAGCATCGCTCTCCTGCAGCCTGAGCCGCTCGCTCGTTTGGGGCTGTTTTCCCGATCCAGATCGGGTCTTCTCTGAAGGTTGACTGAAAAAGAGAGAGAGAGAAAGGCAGCAATTCCTCATGTCTTCTTCGGGTTATATTGTTGTTCCTCGGTGCTCAGTGATCTTCGATGGCACCAACTATGCTGAGTTTGTGGGTTTCATGCGCATCCATATGCGGGGTCTTCTTCTGTGGGGCGTTATCTCTGGCGAGGTTCCCTGTCCGCCCAACCCTGTTGCTCCGGTGGCTCCTGTTCCACCGGTACCGCCAGTGCTTGCTGCTGATGCTTCTCAGGCTGATCGGGATGCAGCCAAGGTTCTTGATGATGCTGCAGTTGATGCTTACGATCAGC
This sequence comes from Triticum dicoccoides, assembly GCF_002162155.2. Lineage (NCBI taxonomy): Eukaryota > Viridiplantae > Streptophyta > Magnoliopsida > Poales > Poaceae > Triticum > Triticum dicoccoides. The sequence continues at coordinate 820,575,107 of NC_041383.1, read as the reverse complement.
AGGTATCCGCATATTCTGATGCTCTTTCTGTCTACCGGGATGATATGTCTGCTTAAACTCAGTGGTGCAATGATGATGCTCGAGCTGATGCTGTTCTTACTGCGAGTGTCCTACCTTAGTTTGCTTCGGAGTTCATGGGCCTTGGCACTGTTGCAGCGATGTGGTCCTATCTTTGTCAGTGCTATCGGCTCTCTGACAATGCTCTATACCTCTCTGTGGTGCGTCAGGAGCATGCTCTTCAGCAGGGTGACTCGTCTGTGGATGAGTTCTATTCACAGTGCTCTGCCATCTGGCGTCAGCTTGACTCACTGCGGACAGTTGTTTGTGGCACTTTCCGTTGTTGCCAGACTACGAGGTCTGACTTGGAGTTTCAGAGGGTTCATGAGTTCTTATCTCGTCTTCGCTCTGAGTTTGAGCCTCGCTGTGCTCACTTGCTTGCTCGTGGTCGTGTTCCTATCTCAGAGATACTTGTTGAGCTTCGTACCAAGGAGACCCGCCTTCGCTCTGCTGGGTTGCTTCTGGTTCCGTCAGTATTGGCTGCCCGTGCTCCTGTGTCGTCTACTCACCTGACTGCTTCGCCGCTCCTGCCTACTCCTCCAGGGGGGGTGAGCCGTCCTCCTTATGCTGAGAAGGGCACGTCGCGCCGTGACACCGTCTGTGGTTACTGCCCCCGGCCAGGTCACCCAGAGTCTGATTGTCGCCAGAAGAAGCGAGACCAGAGGCGCTCCTCCTCCAGCGGGCCTCCTGTGTCTTCCTCGACTCCGTCACTCACTGACCAGGACATTGTTCGCCTTAAGCGTCTTCTTGCTTCCTCAGGCTCCTCGTCGATTGGCTCTGCTACTGCTATGACTGCATCCTCCTCCTCACCATCACAGGCATCTACACAGTCAGGTACATCTTCGTGGGTTCTGGATTCTGGAGCCTCCTTTCATATGTCTTCTGATTCTTCCGCATTGTCTTCTCTCCGACATCTTGATTCGCCTATTAATGTTCTTACTGCCGATGGCACATCTCTTCCTGTTGCTAGTCGTGCTATTCTTTCCACTCCATCTTTTTCTGTTCCGAGTGTTTCACATGTTCCTCGCCTTACCATGAATCTTTTTTCCGCTACCCAACTTACTGATTCTGGTTGTCGTGTCATTCTTGATACTGACTCTTGCTCCATTCAGGATCGTCGCACCAAGGCTTTGGTTGGTGCTGGCCCCCGGTGCCGTGAGTCAGAGGGCCTTTGGGAGGTTGACTGGCTTTGTGTTCCTTCCGCTGCCACCACTTCTGCCAGCTCTCATGCTCTTGCTGCCTCTTCGTCTGCGTCCTTCCAGCAGTGGCATCATCGACTTGGTCACATATGTGGCTCTCGCTTGTCTTCCTTAGTTTGTCAGGGCCTCTTAGGATCTGTATCTGGAGATGTCTCCTTACATTGCAATGGTTGCAGACTTGGCAAACAGACTCAGTTACTTTATCCTACTAGTGAGTCTGTATCTCAGCATCCTTTTGACTTAGTTCATTCTGATGTCTGGGGTCATGCTCCCTTTGATTCGAAAGGTGGTCATCGCTACTATGTTTTGTTTATTGATGATTTCTCTCGCTACACTTGGCTCTACTTCATGAAATCTCGTAGCGAGGTTCTCCCTATATACAAACGTTTTGCTGTCATGGTTCACACCCAGTTTGCCATGCCCATTCGTACTTTTCGTGCTGACTCCGCTGGAGAGTATATCTCTCAGCTGTTGCGTGGTTTTCTCGCGTAACAGGGTACTCTTGCCCAGTTCTCATGTCCTGGTGCTCATGCTTAGAATGGCGTTGCCGAGCGAACGCATCGTTATTTGCTTGAGACGGCTCGTGCGCTGATGATTGCTGCTTCCCTTCCATCCCATTTTTGGGCTGAGGCTGTTTCCGCATCCACCTATCTCATCAACATTCAGCCATCGACTGCTCTGCATGGTGGCATTCCTATGAAGTGTCTCACTGGTCGCTCTCCTGACTACACAGCTCTTCGTATGTTTGGATGCGTCTGCTATGTT
>NC_041383.1:820558471-820572853 GCF_002162155.2 Triticum dicoccoides | reverse complement strand
CAAACTAACTGCTCAGTCGGTTGAGTGTGTTTTCCTTGGCTACAGTGATGAGCAAAAGGGCTATCAATGTTGGGATCCTGTGCGTCGTCGCTTGCGCATCTCGCGTGATGTGATTTTTGACGAGTCTCGTTCTTACTACCCACGTTCTTCTTCCTCGAGTTTCTCTGTGGATGACCTTTCTTTCCTTCTCCTTCCCGATACACCCTGCTATGTGCCTCATGTGTCACCTCTTCCTCCGGCACCTCTCATTCCTTCTCATTCACCACCGACCCCGTCTTCTTCATCCTCCTCCACCACCTCTCCCCCATCCTCTCCAGTCCGTCGCCTTCTCTCACCATTTCCTCTCCACTATACTCGTCGATCTCGTACTGAGGATGTCTCCTCTGACGAGCCTTCCAGCTCTGGTGCACCTCCTCTCACGCCTTCCCCGGTTCACAACCTCCATGCTCAGCGTTGCCCCCTGCCTGATCGCTAGTCCCCTGATCGGTACGGTCTCTCTGTTATGATTGAGCCCACTTCCTATCGCACTGCCAGGACTCAGCCTGAATGGCAGCTTGCGATGGCCGAAGAGCTTGCTGCCCTTGAGCGCTCTGGCACATGGGATCTGGTTCCCCTCCCTTCCGGTGTCCGTCCCATCACCTGCAAGTGGGTCTACAAGCTTAAGACTCGCTCCGATGGTTCTCTTGAGTGCTACAAAGCTCGTCTTGTGGCCCGTGGCTTTCAGCAGGAGCAGGGGCGCGATTATGATGAGGCATTCGCTCATGTGGCCCACATGACCACTGTCTGCACTCTTCTTGCTGTGGCTTCTGTCCGTCAGTGGTCTATCAACTTGATGTTCAGAAAGCTTTTCTCAATGGTGAGTTGCGTGAGGAGGTTTATATGCAGCCACCACCGGGGTACTATGCTCCTGATGGTATGGTCTGTAGACTTTGCCGCTCCCTATATGGTCTCATACAGGCCCCTCGTGCCTGGTTTGAGCGCTTCGCCTCTGTGGTGACCTCCGCTGGTTTCTTGCCAAGTGATCATGATCACGCGTTGTTTGTTCACACGTCTCCTTGTGGTCGGACTCTTCTCCTTCTCTATGTTGATGACATGATCATCACTAGTGACGACTTTAATTACATTGCCTTTGTTAAGGCTCGCCTTCGCGACCAGTTTCTCATGACTGATCTTGGTCCACTTCGCTATTTTCTTGGGATTGAGATCTCCTCGACCTCTGATGGCTTCTACATCTCCCAAGAAAAATATATTCAAGACCTTCTTGCTCGCCCCGCTCTCGGTGATGAGCGCACAGTTGTGACTCCCATGGAGCTCAACATTCAGCTTCGTGCCTATGATGGTGACCCTCTCCCTAATCCCACTCGCTATCGTCACCTTGTTGGCAGTCTTGTCTATCTTGCTGTTACGCGTCCTGACATCTCCTATCCCGTCCACATTCTGAGTCAGTTTGTTTCAGCCCCCACCTCTGTCCACTATAGTCATCTCCTCCGTGTTCTACGATATCTTCGTGGCACGATCTCTCGGCGCCTTTTCTTTCCCCGCTCCAGCTCTCTTGAGCTCCAGGCCTACTCTGATGCTACCTGGGCTAGTGATCCCTCTGATCGACGCTCGCTGTCTGCTTATTGTGTCTTTTTTGGTGGCTCTCTCATTGCCTGGAAGACCAAGAAACGGACTGTAATTTCTCGCTCGAGTACAGAGGTTGAGTTGCGAGCCATGGCTATGCTGACGGCTGAGGTGATCCGGTTACGGTGGCTACTTGAGGATTTTGGTGTGTCTGCTACTACCTCGACTCCCTTATTGTCAGACAGTACTGGCGCTATCAGTATTGCGCGTGACCCGGTGAAGCATGAGCTCACCAAGCACATCGGTGTGGATGCCCACTTTGTGCGTGCTGCTGTGCAGGATCAGACTCTCGCTCTTCACTATGTGCCCTCTGAGTTACAGTTGGCGGACTTCTTCACGAAGGCTCAGACTCGCGCGCAGCATAGTTTTCTTCTCTACAAACTCAGCGTTGTTGATCCACCATGACTTTGAGGGGGGGTGTTAGATGTGTATAGCCCTTTTCGGTTTATCCCCATTATATAAAGGGTCTCTTGCACTTTACCCTACACATGTATATGTATTGGCCTTTGGCCCTCTTATGAATGTAGTTGCCATTTATCCAACACCTATAACATGAGTAGCCTGGTAGCTATAGTATAAGAAAGTGTACTTGACAAAACTGGTTTGGTCATTTCAGTCGGTTCGCATACAAAATAAGAGCTCGATTAGAATAAACAAAAATTGTTGGTCTATGAACAGATGTAAAAGGTTCAAGGAAAAAACCGTGTGATCCGATGGGGGACGTGGAAGAAAAATCAATGGAACCACGTGAACGAGTGTGGATCCCGCTGGAGAATAGTGGAATCACTACCAAAATAGCTATTTTTTAGGTTCAATACCATAGTAAGAAGGTACGAGCGGTGTGTAACTCGTGTGTGATCACAAACGAGAGCTAGACCAGTTGCTTGTTGCTATGGGAATCCATACATGAGGGATTGGGATTGAATCCCACCCAAATTCTTGCCTATTTTAACTATAGGAGCTCGCTCGCATGCATGACATATAACTCAGGTAAACCGATCAATATTTTCTCTGGTTCACATATGAATAAAATTGGAATGTCAGTAAGTTCCAATGCGTAATTTAACTTATGCTACAATGATTGCTTCATAAGTATGTGATATCTTATAGATATTTGTTGAATAACTTGTGAGATGATAAATGTGAACCTATCAATGTGAGCATGATGATGTGCATCTGAGGATATGAATACGATGATGTGAATTTGTTGTGCAAGATGTTCTATGTCTAGGTTATACGTGAAAAAGGGAGCATTTGCAATGACTCTGGCGGTTAAGTTGCCTCGAACATGAGAGTAAGATCCCTTCTTTCATGGAAATAAATGTCTCTATGAGAAAAACTACCTACGAAAATGGACTTGGGATACAATGCTCGCCAGAGATGAGATATATCCTAGTTGGTTTTGTCACTCGCCTTTGGTGGCTTGAGGATAACTGATGAAAACCGTATAAAGGGTGGTAATCATCAAAGGTGTGGTTTTTGACCCATCACAGGTGAGCTATCTTTGTATTAGTGAACATATTTTTGTATTGCATAACTGACATATTTAGTTGAGTCCTTCCTTGTCATCTATTGAACAAAATGAGCGAAAAAAAACTTTATAGACTAAGGTAAGGTTGGACACAATGGGACCAGTGTTAAATCACTTACCATAACTAATGTTCGATGTAGACATGTTGTAGTCTGGCTAAAAATGCTAAGTCATAACTGTGGTAAGATATTATTCGCCAATGTGATAAGAGAAAACCATGAGTGACATATAAACTATCACAGTTGGAGCAACCAAAAAGACATTACCAGTGATGAACTTTTATCACTCAATGGTACTACAATTCACTTATGGTTTTTGTTTCGTCCTTCACTAGAGAGAGAGAGAGAGAGAGAGAGAGAGAGAGAGACAGAGAGAGAGAGAGAGAGAGGAGATGTGTGTTAGAGAATCTACATCTGGGCCCCTCATATCCACCTTATATATTCGGACGGACAACTCAGTTAGTAGCTGGATAGGAGGGAGAAGAAAAAGGTGACCCAGTCAGATCGAGCTTGCACTTTGTCATCATATGTCCGGGCCTACCTATCTATCATCTTCTTTTCACAACTAGTAGGCCACGATGTTTAGATGCAAATATAATCCCCAACTAATTAAATGCAACATCACTTAGACACAACACATAAGGTTCCTCGTGACTATCATAGCTAGTATCATGCATGTCAATTAAGCAATTTTGATGAGGTGACATATAATTAAATGAAGAAAAAAATGGGTTGAGTATCATACCATGATACAATATTATAATAAATAATGTACTGCTATATGTCTTGAATTGTAATAAATAAAGTCATAAAAAAATATTACTCTATGAAACTATGCATTACGAAGACAGTATCATATGCATGACTAACTTATGATTCTACACATTACGGACAGCCTAAGAAACAATGTATGAAAAGTTCATTACCTAGGATGATGTGTTAAAAGCTAATGCATACAAAGTACAACCCATTGGTCCAATGATGGAAATGCGGGTCTAAGTGGCTTGCACATGGTGCGCTGGGGTGTTTTTTAAGCATGGTTAATAGTACAACCAACTGCTGGCTATTTGATGTTGACATATTATCTAGAGTCAAGCTTATAGCCAACAATTATGGTAGTTGAATATAAATATGTGTTAGTTTGTTGATACATGGTCCATCTCACTCTCTCACAAAGTCTCTAGAAGCACATGTTGGAGCTATCTGTTAATCAATACTACTTCCATCCTAGTTTATTGGTCCTCTTTGTATTTTGTGCTAAAATTTGGCCATAGATTTAACTAACAAAATGTTAATGCATGTCATAAAAAATTAGATTATTGGATTCGTATGCAGAGAGGGCGACGCGAGATGTAAAAATTCACAAAATACATGCCTCCGCTTAGAATTGAACCACAAACCTTTATACATGAAGTTAAGACGCAAACTTAAGAAACCCTTCCCCCGGAATTATTTGGCCCATGAGCCGAAACAGGAAGACCACGAAAAACACACACGAGAAATATATAAATCTCTTAGCTAATCGCTGCTATTAATTAGGCCTATTAACTAACTTGTGCATGCAATGGCTACTGCATGATCCAACCAAGGAGACCCATGCGCTAGTTTCCATGGAGAGACGAGGGAATAAAGTGACGTGCTTAAATGCAGCAGCCTAATTGTTTTTTATAAACTATGCAGCAGCCTAGTTTTTTTTAACATAGTACAAACGCAAGCACTCATATACACGTGCATACACTCACCCCTATGAACGCATACACGCACACCCTAGTAAACATGGTACAAGTTTTGGTGGCTCTTGGACCCAATAAACCCGAATGGAGGGAGTAACACCAACAAAATTCTGAATGAATTGTTAAAAATTGAATAATGTTTCATAATCCAACATTCTTTTCGAACAACTTGAACACATTTAAAAAACATTTTTCATAAAAGCATGAAAATATTTCAAAAAAATGAATAATATTTTATACAAGCACGACATATTTTTGATGACATGCAATATTACTTTCTTAGTAAAATCTATGGTCAAAGTTTGGCACAAAATATTAAGGGGCCAATAAACTAGGACGGAGGTAGTAAGGTCTAAGCATTTTTTCTTCTCTATTTTTTTGTTTTTCTTCTCTTTTTGGTTAATTGATTTTCTCCTTGGCTGGTTGTGAATTAGCAATACAAATGCAGTAGGAGCCTTTCCTACTGTCTAACCCCTTCAATTTTTTTTTTGATTTTCTCCTTCTTGAACTTTATTATTTCTTTTTGAAACCTGTGCAAAAAATTATTTTTTTTAGAATAGCAGATTCTTTTTTCAATACAAATTTAAAAGGTTGATATGGAATTTAATGGAATGTCCCCGTACTCTCATACATAGCTATGGGGGTGAGGCGTTTGGATTCTACACAACAACTAAGCCCCACCGAATCAAAGTGATGAAACAAAAGATGTGATGAAGCCCTCAAACAATTAATGTTTTCAAAGCATTTAATAAATATTTAAAGGAAAAATATTTTAAATTCATAATAACAGTTACTTCAAATTGCTAGTTTTGTATTCCAAATTTTTTTATGAAAGGTTTCAAAATATAATGATAACGTTCAAAAAGAAGAAAAATGAATTAATGAAAAAAGAGAAGAAAAAAATATAAAACAAAAAACAAAAAGGAGAATAAAAAAGAAAAAAATAAAGAAAAGCGGCCAAATGCGTCAGATTGCCCCTGTTTCGTGAGCGGCCGAGAGAATCATTTGAGCCGTCCCATTTCTTTAGATAATGTAGGAACCACTCGTATCTGATTTTGGGAAGCTTCCCGCTTTTTATTTTTCTTTTGACGAATTCCAGGTTTATTTTCTTTTTCGTTTTTCATTTTTCTCTTTATTTTTCTTGTTTTCATTTTTGGTTTCTTTAAAAGTTCTTTCGTGTTTCCTTATTCGTTTCTTGTTTTCTTTTCAAATTTATTTTCCTTTTACAAAAATTGTTTGTGATTTCAATTTATTTGGAAAATTCAAATTTGGTTCATGATTTTAAATAGTTGTTCAGTATTTTACAAAGTGTTCCTTTTCAAAAACAATTTCTAAATTCAAAAAATGTACAGGATTTCCAAAAAATATTATTTTTTCTAGAAATTGTTCTGAATGTTAAGAATCTTACCGTTTACAATTTTTACTTAACACACTAATGATGTTCCTTTTCCCAAAATGTTTGGAAATTTAAAACATGTTAGTTTTTTGTAATTGTTTGTGGTTTCCCAAAATGTTCGAGTTTTTTTTACAAAAAATCAAAAAAATTCTCGTGTTTTCCTATTTTTTTCATACTTTCCAAAAATATACGAGAATTTCAGAAAAGATTGTTGTTTTCTGAAAACTGTTCCTGTTTTCAATTTTTGTTTCTCCAAACTAAAAAAATGTTTAGGAATTACTTAAAATGTTTCGCGGTTTTGAAAAATTGCTCAGAATTTCGCGATTTTGTTCTCTAAATTCCAAAAATGTCCGCATATTTGCAGAAGATATTTAGGATTTTCAAAAAAGGCAAGGTCTTTAAGAAATTGTATTTTATTACTTTTGTAGAGTTGTTGAAAAACAATTGTTTAATTCTAAAACATTACTCGATTTTTTAGAAAAATTATTCACAATTTCCAAGAAAAGATAAAAAATATCCAAAAACTGCCTGGATTATGTGTTGTAGTTAGTTGTTAAAGTGGCACACTCTTTATTAGCAACCAACGTCTATCAGGTTGATTGGTAAGTAGCTGCTCTTTCTAAGGTGGAGCTGTAGAGTTCTAATCCCAGCAAGGTCAGTCGCTCCTAATTCTTTTTTTAGCGACTATATCACTGCTGTAGGTGCGAGCCCTACTGCGGCCACCTTCATGGGCCGGCCCAATCGGGGGTATGCAGGCAACCTACCATACGTATAAAATGGGTATACCATGTCAAAAGTCCATATTACCCTTTATACGTTTTGGATGGTGGGTTGTACCGTAGCGGGACTCTATTATTTTTTGTGACATGCATTAACATTTTGTTAATTACATCGATGGTTAAAATTTGGCACAAAAATAACAAGGGGGTGTTTGGTTTGGGAACGAAGTGTAATGGAATGTCACGGTTCCATTCCACTGGCATGGGTTGGTACCGTCCTTGTGTTTGGTAGGGGCAATTCGAAGGAATGAAAAGATTACATTTTGATGTTTGATTTGAGAAATTGAATGGAACGAGTTTATTCACATCATCATGAATTGGAGTGGATTTTTGTCATAAAAAATGTCAGATAAATATTGAATCGTGTACCAGTGTGAGCATCAACGATCCAAGAACCGAAGGCTTGAGAACGCTCTGTCAAAAACAAATCTTCATTCAAACAAAGGCCACCCAAATACCTAAGTCTGTACACTCTATCTGGTCTGATTTGTACAAGCAAGAATGCAGCTTGCTCGCAGCCTTGCTTCTCTAATCCACAAGATGGACAGCAACCGCCCAAATACAGATGACTGGATCAACAGCAGCCACCCAAACGCAGACTTGCTCTTTCAGTTCCTTTTCAATCATGTGGTCGTCCAACCGCTCGAGCTCGAGCTCGGTAGCCATGGTTGCGAGTTTGGCCGGCCATCCTGTCGCACCACGCCAGATGCACACATCCGTCTCCTCACATACACACATAAGCACCTCACCCCGGACTCCTTCCGCTAGATCCTTGGTCGAGGGGGGAATACGAGGGGCAGGAAACGCTGGCGAGGCTGCACTTCCGACGAGAGGCAGAAGTCAGCGGGGCGTGATGCAGGCTGCATCTTCGATGAGCCAAACCCGGTCGTGGGGTGGGTGAGTCGAGGAGAAGAGACGTTCCGCGTGGTTCGGCCGATTTGGAGGAATGCCCAGGTTTGGCATAAACACGGAATATGCCGTTCCCTGTAACCGGTGGGTTCTGGTTACTTTGGCAAACCAAACACTGGAACGTACAGGTCCTGAGGATGGAACCGACCAATGCCATTCCACTTTGTGACAGAAACCAAACACATCCTAAGGGGACCAATAAACCAGAACAGTTGTAGTGGTCACCTTCTCTTCTCTCTCCTCTTCTCTCTCATTCCACTCACCAAAATATAATATTTAACATCTTATAGCCCACCTACATCAATTTATTGTACTTGCTCGTAGTGTGTTTTTGCACCCTCATACGAGGAGGGTGAAAGGAAATCGTAGAAGAACACATGTCATCTTTATGCAATGAGAATATGCCAAAACTAATCGCGTGTCATATAAAATGTTAGAAACACAAGAACTGTTTATTTATTCCTGAACAGCCCAAACAAGCCCTGAAATATTTCTGAGATGAACGCACACTTTGATTATTTAAACAGTGGAGATTAGATACCTTTTGCGTTGTAGATGCTCGCTGATAGCATCAACAAGGTCTGGCACATCAGGAAAGCCAAGGGGGCTTGGTGCCTTAAGTTGTGAGAGCATGCTGCTGAGAAAACCCCTCATATCTGGATTTTGGGACACAGTCACGAAAGCCCGGTAGTGAAATTGCCGTCCGTACCTGTGATACAAAGTTCTGGCAACTGCTGTTTTTCCAGCACCTATGAATCCAAAAAAGAAAAAAGAGAAAAAAAGGAAACAAGCATGAGAAACTCTATAATTTGAATATTTTTTTAAACGATGTAATTCTAGTTGGAAAGGGCTCCATGGATTATACCTGCACATCCATTTATCGGTATCACCTTGAGATCAGTCTTGTCTAAAGCCAGCAGCTTGACAAGCCTGTCTGGGGACTCCACAACGTCAACTTTTCTGCTACGGCCGCCGATGGGATCCGAGGTGAGGCGGCTGACACCAGCTTCCCCCCGGTCAGCTGGCTTGATGATAGACCTGGGAGGCGACCAGTGGAATCGTTCGCGTCTTTCCCTCGCATCATTAGCACGAGCAAGAAATTGTGAAAAATCTAGATGAGCGCCAGCGCCCACAACCTCGTCCAGGTGATCCTCTGTGTCGTAACAAAGTTCACGAACTATCTTCATCCACCACCTGGCCGTGGTGCTAGCGTCGACCTCGTCTTCCGACATATCCTCCAGGGGGGAGCATAATTTCTTGAGACCATTTCTGAGAAGAACAATCTGATCGGCGCCGAGTCCATCCGGCAGACTCTTTCCAGAAGCCGTGAGCGTTAGGAGCCTCTGGAGGACGGGGCCAATAGGCCCCAGCCAAACATTAATTGGACCTTGCATCGCCTCTTGAAGAGAATTAGGATCCGGATCTGCCATCACCCGCTGAGGCGATGGAGCATCGGAATCCTCCATCGTCGCCTAGAGCGCCAAGAGCAAGAATATATCAGACATACATCTGCACCACCTGAAGTATGAACAAGATTGATTAATTTTTCCTATTCTACGCATGCACGAGAAAGAAAGCTTAAGAGAATATGGGACGGGGTTACCATTACCAAACAAAATCTCGATTCTGACGAGCAAGATGCGGAGGCAATGAGATGAGGCGTGGACACAGGAAAGAATAGAACTCAAGAAGCCAGTCCTCTTCACGCCGGAAAAATAGTAGTAGATGTTGCGTGCTGCTTGGTGCTAAGCTAAACCAGCTGTCACCCCACCCTACCCCAGAGTATTATTCCTGGTGCGCTAACGTGCATCTGCACATCTTACAGGTCTCTGTGCTTGGGGGTGCCCATCATGGGTGATGCCTCGCAAGTCATGTAGGATCGGATGTTAGGAAAAACATGTTCGAATGGTCTAGCGGAATCCTCGGCAGGAGGTCGATGCTTGGGGAGTGCATAAAGCTGAAAATTTTGAAATGAAGAGTATGGATGCATGTGTAGTGAGAGTCTAGTTTTTATTCTTTAATGATGCCCACTAATAATAACTTGCGTTGGGAAGAAAAAATAAATCAATATAGCCTTAAACCACTTTTTTTCATGAGGCATATGTATCCATACGTCATCATTGTACATCCTGAGCCCGCTCCGCACTAAGTCTCACCACATATTATTATTATTATTATTATTATTATTATTATTATTATTATTATTATTATTATTAATGATGCCCTGAGCCCGCTCCGCACTAAGTCTTACCTTCACTTCTTTTTCTAGGTAAATACGAAAGTAAAACCAAATTGAGGTTGATCCAGAGCCTCATGAAAAAACATGTGACGGTGGACTATTCATTTTGATGGTTGTTGAGGAAAGGCTCACCGAAACAAGCTCACATTGTTGAGAGCATCTACAGCCGGGCTTTTTAAATTTGGTCCCTCAAACGCCCGCGGACGCATCCCGGCGCGTTCACGAGCACTTACCGGGCACGCCTCAAATTAGCCACTTTGCATCCATCTCTATAATATTTCATCCTCTAGATCCATAGAAAGCATGCAAAAGGAATCCTACGTACTGCACTAGATACTCTTCATCGTCGGAGATGTCCACGACGACGGTGCCGGGAACCGGCTGGACGGGCGGGTAGGAGGGCTCCAGCTCATCCTCCTCCTGCTGGACCTCATCCATGCATGTAGGCAAACATCTTCGCCTCCTCCGCGGCCTGTTGCGCCTCCATCTCCTGCTGGCAACGGCGTCTTGCCTCCGCACCCGACTCCGACCGGAGGGAATTGAGGATGGCCTGCTGCTCAGCCTGCAGATCCCCCTCGCCAGCGTCCCCCACATCCTCCTCCTCCGGCTCATCCTCGTCCTCCTCCACCTCCTCCTCCTCCAACCCCTCCTCCGTATCCACTGCATCCGGAGGTAGCCCCGCGGAGATCGGGTCTTCGCGCCTAGCCCGGATCTGCTCAAGGAGTTCGAGCCGGCGCTCCGGCGTCAGAAAGGGCTCGTTCCTCACCCGGTGGCGTGGGGGCATGGCTACTAGGCGGTCGGGTAGAGTGGAAGGTGGCGGCGACGGCGGGCATGACGAGGAAAATGTGGATGGATGGTAGGGTTTCGGTGCCGCCGGTCGACTTAAGTAGTCGGGCAATGCACTACGTGGCCCGCCGGAGCTGCGCCACGCGGGCGCCACCGGTCCGATGGAAGAGACAAGTTTTGGACCGCTGGGTTTGAGGGCGTTTCCGGCTGGGACCCCTTCGTCAGTTCGACGTGGCGGGCGTGCCCCACCCCCCATATATGCCTCATATTTGGGCTGGATATCGGGCCGGTCAGCCCGGACATTTGAGGGCCGGTTGAGAGGCCCGTCTAGGTCAAAAAATCGTGACCGGTCGCCCGTCCAGGCGTATGAGGCGGGTTTAACAGGTCCGGCTGTAGATGCTCTTATATCTTAACTGATTTCCAGGTCTTTGTAGCGGATGAAGGCAAATCAGAAGCTCTCAGATGACAAGACCTCTACCACAGGTGAAGGGATGAAGGTATGGCAACCTCCCCCACCCATGCCGGGCAGCAGCAGTCACCTTACTTTGCCATGGCTGCAGATGTAGGGAGGAGGAATGATCTGTGGAGCAAAGGAAAGAGGAATCGATGGAGTTTGGTGTGGCAGCATTTAGCGCGCTAGCTGCTGTCGTCATCTCCAAGCTCTGCGTGGTGATGGAAACAAAGTTAAGGAAGGACAAGAACATAAGAGCTGATGTGTTGTTCGTCAAGGATGATCTCGAGGCGATCAAAGATGTCATTCAACGGCCTGCTCGCTACCGTGTACATGTTGGTTCTTTTCCTCGAAAATTACATTAGTTTATTTTTTTGCGAAGGTATCTAAGACATTGTTCATTTTTTGCAGGCAGTATTTATTGTACAACTGAGGCGGTTGGCATATGACATCGAAGACCGCGTCGATTGCTTCGACGCCCAGAAGATGACCCTCGTGGATTTTGGCAACAAGATTGTTGAACTCAAGAGAAGATCAATTGATCTGACAGAAAGGATAAAGAGGTTTACCTTCCCTGCAGAAGGGGATGACAGGACTTCTCAAGGACATGAGGCTACTGTTGTCCCCGTACAGCTTCAGAATCTTGGTGATTATAACCTGAACTGCTTGCTATATTTGTGCTTGTTCCCTCCTAATCACCCTGTCAGAACTAAGCCCCTAATAAGGAGATGGCTTGCCGAAGGACTAGTACTAGGAGAAAAAGACGCTGTCAAGAATTTGAAAATTTTCACCAACCCTGGTATCTTAAATTCCATCGAGAGAAGCAACAACGGGGAAGTGAGGAGATGCCAACCTACTGAAGAGATATTCCAGTACATCTCCCGTCAGTCAGTCTTGGATGATTTCATATCGTTCTGTGATGGCACGGCTCAACCATTGCAGCACGAAGTCGCCCGCAGGCTATCCGTGTATCCTCAATCCTCATGCAAATGGCGAACTGAATTTGCCTCGAGATTTGTCTCTTCTCCGGACCCTGGCGGTTTTCCCTACTGCTGCTGGTGGTGGTGCACCGGCTGCTGTCGCCAGCAGCAGCGACGAAGCTGTTCTTGATTTTTCCAGGTACGGAGTGCTGCGGGTGTTGGATCTGAAAGAACGTGGTCCCTTGAGTGAGGACCATCTCAAGGCTATCTGGGGCCAGGTGCTGATGAAATATCTGAGCATCAATCTGGGCACAATTACTTGGATTGAAAGGAAAATCGGGAACCTGGATCAGCTAGAGACCCTTGATTTGAGTGGAGGCGAAACAGTGATGGTGTTCAAAGAAGTCCTCCAGCTGCCCAAACTGAAGCACCTCTTTGGGAAATTTCAGCTTACAAGTACCACCATGTTGGCATGGAAACTAAAGAAGTTCCTGGCAGAGAAGAGTCAGTTGGAGACGCTAGCCGGATTTGTCACCGATGGGACGACAGGATTTCCACAGCTGATGAGATGTATGAAGATGTTGCGGAAGGTAAAGATATGGTGCATATCCAAAGCAGGTAAAGAAAACCTGGGTGATATTTCAAGTGCCATATGGAAATTCAGTCGTGATGGGACCGCCGATCCTGCTCGCGGTCGGTCCCTAACGATCGATTTGCAAGGATGCTCGGGACAGTTCTTGAACACCGCACAACCACGTTATGGTAAGGGCATACTCGCCTCGCTCAAGCTGTGCGGTCAACTGAGCAAATTCCCTGAGTTTGTTGCACAGCTAAGTCTTATCGAGGAGCTGTGCCTTTGTTCGACTGGTCTGAGCTGGCAGAACATTCGAAATGGGCTGACCAAGGTTAATGGACTGAAATATCTGAAAATCATTGATGATAACCTTGGGGTGTTCGTGCAAGCGCTGGACATACCAATCCAAGCTAATCCTCTGCCTGATCTTATGTCACTTCATATCCTGTGTCATAATCTGATCCATATTCCAGGAACTCCCGGCATCGAAATCGCACACATGAAAAATCTCAAGGAAGTTGCACTCCATCATCTAATCGCGACTGGAATACAAGATGAATGGAAAAAAGCTGTTGATAACCACCCTTATGAGCCCGTGCCCAGGCTTTTGTCCATTCAAGTCCCCTGATCGATAATGCAGAGACTTCATCAAACACGGTCAGTTCTCTTCTCTTCCCTTCTTTTCACTTGAAATATCTTCCATTTGAGTTTAAAGCATATGTAGTCTTTCGCTTTGTATGTGCAGCTGCAAATCACACTGGAGCCATCCATCTACCGCTTCGCTGCATGTATCCGCGCAACAACTTAAAATCGATCCTTCTTCCGTTCTCTTATACTGTGTGATGGTTTTTTTCTTTTGAACATCTGTGTGATGGTATTTATTACAATAAAGTTTAGTTACCATATGTTGTTGAGTTCAACAATCCCAAGTTACTCGCGTGTCTCGGATTATTGTACTATAATTTAGTTGTTTATAAGGGAGATGATTCCTTCCCTTTTTTTTAGAAAAGGAGGATGTACCCCCGGCCTCAGCATCTGGGTGATGCATGCAGTCATTTAATTAATTATTCATAAAGACCTTACAAAGTAATACATTAGTAAACCTAAAGCCATCTTGGCAACACCTGTCTTATCCCCTTGATGAAGGGATGCCGAATGTCCGACCCGAATAGCAAACATATATCCCACCAAAGCCTAACATCTAAACACTAGTAGAAAATAGGGCTTTCGTTCGGGACAGATAAGTCCATTAGTCCCGGTTCATTCATGAACCGGGACTAATGTGAGCATTGGTCCCGGTGATGCGGCAAAGGCATTAGTCCCGGTTCAAATGGGACCTTTAGTCCCGGTTGGTGCCACGAACCGGTACTAATGGGTACGATGCCCATTAGTACCGGTTCGTGGCACGAACCGGTACTAATGGGGTTTGAGGCATTAGTACC